>NW_026526727.1:0-25000 GCF_024362965.1 Panthera pardus
CGAGGCGCCGGCGAAGAGCGACGGGGAAACAGGGCCGCGGGCCCAACGGCAAAGAAGCCCCACACGGGTTTCCAACCAGGCGCCTCGAGGGAGCAGAGCCAAGTCGCCACCGGGGCGCGCACGGGGTCCCACCGCCCGAGGCCTCCAGCACAAGGGCGGTCCCGTGGCACCCCCGGACGCCGACGCGGCCCGCCCCCCTCAGCGAACCCTGGGGGCAAACCCTCGCAGAGGGCCCTCCGGCCCTGCCACCCGCAGCAGCCGCGCGACCGGCCCCTGGAACGCTCTCCCGCACGCGCGGCGACCCACCAACCGCGCCCCACCCACCCCGGCCGGACCCCCGACGCGCGCAGCCGGCGCCCCTTTCTCTCTTCTTCCCCCCCTTCCTTCACTCACACGCGAGTGGGGCCGACAGCACTCCGCCCGGGACCCGGCCCCCCAAGAGCCACAGCGGCCCAAGGGGGGGGCGGGCACCCGACAAACGGCGAGGCCTGGTCTCGGTCCCGACACGGTGACGGGGGGAGGGAGAGAAGAGGCGGACGCGCGCTCGGTCGTCCAAGCCGAGGCAGGGTGGGAACCAAAAGCAGCACAGAACGGGAGGTGGGCCGGAGGCTGCGGGGAGGGGGCACGCACGAAGCGAGGACCAGACAGCGCGTGCGCGGAGGAGGGCACGGGCTCGGGGAAGGGCGCGCCAACGGAGACGCGAGCCGGGCCACCGGGTAAACATGCACGGGATCCCACCGCCACCAGCACGAGGGCGGTCCCGCGACGCCCGCGGCGCCAGCCGGCCTCAGCACCCTTAGCGAGCCTCCCCACGAGCCAGGCCCCCCCCCACAACGCACGGCGCTGGGGTCCGGACCCACGGGACCCCCGCCGCGGGAGCCCGTCTCCAACCTCCATCCGTTCGGTCCATCCCGGAGCCACGCCCCAGGGAAGCGCCTCCCAAAGCCAGGCGCGGCCCCGACCCGCGCCCGCGCGCCACCCGCCAGCGGCAAAGCCCGGAACGGGAGGCGGGCGGGAGACAGCCGCCGCTCGCGCGGCGCAAGGGGGGGCGGGGCGCGCAGGGGCGCCCCAAGCCCCTCGGGACACACACCGCCACGGGAGAGGCGGGGGGACGCCGCGCGCGTGCGCGCGCGCTCGCACACCACACGCCCGAGGCACACGGGCCACGGCACCGGACACCGGCCAGGCCTGGCGGGACCCTCCCCCGACTCAGAGGGGGGAGGCGCAGGCCGCGGTAGGCGAAGAGCGGCGCTCGGCCCCACCGCGGGGCCGACAGACCTCCTCTCGCGCGGGAGAGAAGGCTCCGCCTAACACGCACAAGGGCATGCAGTCACCCTGACACAGGTGGCCACTACGCGCACAGGAGGGGCAGCGACTGGGGGGTTCCGGTACCCCAAGGCACCCTCTCGGATCGCTAGAGAAGGCTTTCTCACCAAGGGCGCGCCGCCCCCCACCCAATTCGTCCCCCCCATCGGGACCCGCCAGATAAAAGGCGTTTCTTCCCGGGGCCACCAGGGCCCGGGGCGGGGGAGAAAGGTCCACGGCAACGGAGTGACACAGGGCATTCCTGAGCATTCGCGGTCAGGGCCCACAACGAGGGCCACCTGCCTTCCCCACGCGCGGTTGCTCGTGTCGCCGCCCGGAAGGAGCGCCGCGCCTCCGGGTGAGGCCCGAGAAAAACCGAGGCAAAACACCGGCAGCAACGCGCTGGGCAAGAAACCGACAGTCCTCGCTCAGAGGGAGTTTCGGCCAAGCGCCACGGCGCCGGCTCGGCCCGCCACGATCGCTCAACTCGCCCCACCAAGTCAGCCCCCCGCACCCCTCCGGGCAACAGCGGCCCGTGGCGGGGCGGGGACGACAAGGCGCCCGCTCCCCGCAGCGGGGGGAACGGGTGTGCCTCCCTTCACCGATTCTGCCACCCGCCCACCTCGGGCAACTCCGCCAACGGCGGCGACCCAAAGGGGGGTCCGCTGGGAACAGGGAACGGCGCCACCACTCGGCTTCAGGCACCTGAGACGACCTGGAGCGCTCCAGGGGCACCACGGAGGGCCAGGCGCCACGCGCTCAGCACGCCCAGGCGGCGAGCAGCGTGGCGTCGGGTGCAGCCCCCCCACCACAGGGAGGCCGCCCACCACAACACAGCCAAGAGAGGCCAGCGAGAGTGTCCGCTGCGTCAGCCGACCCCGGTCCCGCAGCGACGGGAGGCCGGGGTCGGGCCGGAGTCCGCACCCCTCCGCAACCCCCCGCGCCGCCCGCAGGCGGGAAGGAGGAGCATGGGGCCCGCAGGCAGAACGAGAAGAGCGGTCCCACTCACCAGGAGTGTCCGTCCCTCGTCTGACACGGCTTAGGCCCGGCCCGGGAGAGCGCGACATCACCACATCGATCGGTTACCGCCACACGAGGCAGTCCTGGGGTGAGGAGGGGGCTGGGGAAACGCCCGGCGAGGACAGCGACCAGAGGAGGACCTGCTTCAGCCTCGCCAGCACCCCTCCCCCACCTCTCCCAGGGAACAGGCAGCCGGACAACCCACAAGGGGAAAAGGGAACGCCTGACACGCGGCACGGAGCCTTGCGAGGGTGGGTTTGTCACGGCCACGGCCGGGTGCCCGCAGCGGGGAGCGCACGGGGTAGAAGACCCACGCCGCCTCCCCACGCCGCCCTCGGGTGCCAGAGACCGGAGGTGGCGCCACAGCCTGAACCACACCTGGATGCACGAGAGCCGGCGCGCAGGCCCAGGCAGACGGCTCGAGCAAGCAGGCGGGCAAAGGGCGGAGTCGGGCTCGGCTCGGCGTCACCGCCAAGCCCGGAGCCACGCCAGCCAGCGGCGACGAGGCCCAAGTCTCTCTTACAGGATGACAACCGCCACATCAGAACGTGTCAGCACCTACCTGGCAGCAAAAAGTACCTCTTTCAGGAGACAAAAATAACCGCGTTGGCAGGCGGGGCCGAGCCACAGGTCACTGGGACCTTCTGGGACCCTGGCCCGGCCACGGGCCCCAAGCATCTTCCCATCACCGCCAAGCAACCCCACCCCCCCCGGAAGTCCCCGGGGGCCATCTGGTCGACCCCGGGACCGACCGACCGACCGACCGACCGACCGGGGAATCGCGGGATGGGGGGGGAGGATGGCCGGGTAGGCCCTGCCCCGTTACACGTTCGCCCGTCCACGGGTCGTCTCCGGGTCGGGACTTAGAAAAATAAAACACTCCGCGCTGTCGCCTGCGGAAGCCTCCCCGGACCTCGCAAGACCGGCCCCATGCCAGTCCCCGACCCCCGGCTGGGACTGTTTTGGGGGGGGGTCTGAATTGCGCGGAGGCGCCCCCGACGACAGGACCTCAACGGGGATCGCGGGCGCGCCGGCGTTGGCGCCCTATACGGGCTTCCCCTCGCGGCCCGGTCCCCAACTCCGCAGCGGGCCTCGGAAAATCTGGGGAGAAAATCGGGTCCAACGACCGGGAGCACCACGCGTGCCCCCGCCCGGGCCCATCGCGCCCTCCGCGGGCTTCCCCTCAAGGCTCAGGACGGTCCTCACCGGCCCGGCCCGGCCCGGCCCGGCCCGACCGCGAAGCGGGAGGGAAGACAAAAGACGCCTGGCAGGGAAGGACCGACAAGCGACCCACGGGGCCACAGTCTCCGGGTGGCGGCCCCGGACGGTCCCCGCGGTCGGGGGGGCGGTGGGAGGGGAGGAAAGCACCGGCGGGTGCTGGTCGACCCGTCCGGGCAGCCCCCCACCCCGGCTCGCTCCCAGGGAGCGCCGCCGCTACTCCCCCATATACCCGGAGGTTCAATCTCCGGCAAGTGCACCAGCCGCCGGCGCCCCGACGACAGCGGGACGATCACGCCAACGTCGCCGGCCTTCTGGAACTCCGCCCCGGGGACCGCGGCCGAATCGCATCCCTTGCCGACGTCGCCGACGCTCCGGAGGGGAAACGCTATATAAAAGCGGCCGCCAGGTGGCGCCCGACAACCGACCGAAACGTCAGCGGGGACAGCTCGCGATCTCGGGGCCGAGAGGGCGCACAGCCGGCGGCCCGGCCGCCCGATCTCGTCCCGGCCCACTCCGGATGCCGCCTCTCGGTCCCAGGCCGGCGGAGGGCGTCCGCCTCGGGAGCTCCCGGCCGGCCGGCACGGCGCGACCCCGGCAGCCCAAGGGACACTCGAAAAATGCATCGGGGGGCGCCTGGGTGGCTCAGTCGGTTGAGCGGCCGACTTCAGCTCAGGTCATGATCTCGCGGTGCGTGGGTTCGAGCCCCGCGTCGGGCTCTTTGCTGACAGCTCAGAGCCTGGAGCCTGTTTCAGATTCTGTGTCCCCCTCTCTGTGACCCTCCCCTGTTCATGCTCTGTCTCTCTCTGTCTCAAAAATAAATAAACGTTAAAAAAAATTTAAAAAAAAAAAAAAAGAAAGAAAAATGCATCGGGGCGGCTGCCGCTGAAAAGGCGGGGGGGGGGGGGGGGGGGGGGCAGACCGGCCACTCGACTCCCCGGCCGGCCGAGGCGGACGTGCGCGGAAAATTCCCCGCACACACCGGGCAGGCCGGGCACGGGCGGCCCAGAGCGGCCCAGGCGGCGCGCCCGCGCTCCCGGGAGGACTTAGACACATTTCGGCGGGCAGGAAGGGAGGGAGGGAGGGAGGGAGAGACGGACGGTCAAACCGAAACCACGCGAGAGAGTACTCCCAGAACAACAACGGACGGACGAGCCGTTTTTATTCTATTGGGTCAAGCGGGGGAGCGTCTCTCTCGGAAACATAACAAACCAAGCTGCGGGGGGGGGGGGGGACAGAAAGGGGGTGATGGATAAACAAACGACCACGGATAAAGCTTAAGCAAAGTCCTTCGCCGCACGGGGCCACGACGAAGTCCAAAGACCACAAACAGGTACGGGGAACATGGGTGCAAGTGCACCGCGTGGCAAGCGACAAGAATATGGCTTTCACCATTACTGTCCTCAATAAACACCACTACGGGCGGCGGTGGCGGCGGGGGGGGGGGGGGGGGGGGGGGGATGGAGAACGGAAGGAGTTAATAGCCACTCACTAAAAAATGTCCCATGGGGCGCCTGGGTGGCTCAGTCGGTTGAGCGCCGACTTCGGCTCAGGTCACGATCTCGCGGTCCGTGAGTTCGAGCCCCGCATCGGGCCCCTGTGCTGACAGCTCAGAGCCCGGAGCCTGTTTCAAGTCTGTGTCTCCCTCTCTCTGACCCTCCCCCATTCATGCTCTGTCTCTCTCTGTCTCAAAAATAAATAAACGTTAAAAAAAAAAAAAAAATTAAAAAAAAAAAAGTCCCGGTTCCCAGAGGACCCTACAGTCCAAAGGGGGGGTGGGGGGGGTGGGGGGGGGGGTGGGCCCCCGCAGGGAAAAGGAAGGTGTCACCGAGACACACCCTATGCCTCCACCCTCTTAGGGTTTGCAGGTGACCCTGAGGGTGACACTGACACGAGACAGGTTAACCGTACAAGGAGCCAACAAATTGATTTCCTACAAGTTTCACGTGACAGGTAGAGCCCCTCCTGAGGAAACCAAGACCCTGAGAAGTGGCCAAACCTAAACGCTTGTATATTGGGTTGAACAAGGAGAAGCGACGGTGGACGACTAACTGAACTACGTGGGGAGGCTAAAGGATGATGAGGATTTTAAAACCAACCAACCAACCAAGATCTGTTCTCCTCTAGAATTCTCTCCACTTCTCCCCCTGTCCTTGAGGATAAGAATGTCACTCCCCTGGTGGCATAGGAAAGACGGGGGGGGGGGGGGGGGCCCTTCCAGGGAGAAAAGGAGGAGAGTGCTCCGTGCATGCTTCTTGCACCTGCTGGGCAGGAGGGTAGGGGTGGGTGGTTTACTTTGCTTGCTTGCTTGCTGCTGCTTTTTGAAAGCTTCTCTAATGTTTCCTTTACATCTAAGTCTTCCTTTCCAGTTTGGCTTTGGACAGGAGGAAGGCAGGCCACACGTTTTTCTGGCACGGTGGAGAACGAAGGGTAAGATGAGTGCGGGCCCGTGCGTATTCTTTTCCGTCAGTCACGTGCCGTGGTGAGCAGAGCATCAGCTCTTGCCGGATGGGTGTCTCATTCCTCCGTGAACCATCAGGCAAGATGTCGGGCAAACACACACAGGGAGACTAAAGGTAGGAAGAACGTAGAGAAGACGGGCGACACGTGCCCGAGTCTCCAGAGCGACGATTTCATCCAGGGCACGGCAACGTCCAAGGTTTCCGGACACCACGTTGACGGACGCTTTGGTGCGTAGGTCACTTTGAATCTACAGTGCCACCCTCCGGTCCATTAGCACGTTGCCTCCGGCTCACGTGAGCGAGCGGTGGTGTCGTCGCGCAAAGAGACTGTGGGACTCGTCCCGGGATGGAACTGGGCCAGAGAGAGGGAGGGACGCCGCAGCCCATCGTTGAGCTTCAGGTGTCTGTAAGAGACCGAGTCTCTAAAGTACACCGAGGCACAGGGCGACCCGCTCGCTCGTGCCTGGACGTCTCTTTGTTCTTTCGAGGGGTCGATATCTGTGAGTGTGGTTTGTTTACTTTCCGGACAAGGCGAAAGAACTCTGAAACAGGAAATATTGGCACAAGGGGTCTGGTGGGATGGGAGGGTGCGGGTCAGTCCACGTACCGAGAACACGGGAGGATCGGGCGTCTGAACAACCAGGCGGAGAGGGGAGTTTAGCCTCGGTCATCACGGCAACCGGCACCTCGACAGAAACCACAGAAGGTGCCCAGGACGAACTGCGTCGCAGGAGCCAGCGTGGGCATTGCCCCACTACCCTCAGCCCTCAGCCCAGCAGCAGGCAGCAACTGTCGTCCGGGTCCAGGCCGCGCCCCACTGCCCTCTTCTCAGCCAGAGCGGTACCCGGGAGGGCGGCCCCGGAACAGATACCTCCTCTCCTCCACACACATCTCGCCAACCCCTTGACCGCTTTGCCCGGGATACACAACTCCGCTGTACCCAGGCATGATTTTTCCCGTGGACCGGGGGCCTCCTTGGCCACTTAGGGTGCTCGCACCAAGATGAATCGGGCTAGAGACAGGGACACCTGTGCAGCCCGCTGTTGAGCTGAAGGGGCCTCTAGGAGAGGGACTCTCTAAAGTAGCTGACGTACAGGGAGACCCGCTCGCTCGTGGCCGGATGTGTCTTTGTTCCTTTATTTCTTTTCGTGTTCTTTATTATCATGTTTGGTACAATTGTAAGCGGGATTGGGTTGTTTGGGGTTTGTTTTTTCTTTTCTTTTCTAATTTGTCTTTCTGCGGTGTCATTATCGGCGTATACAGACGCAACAGATTTCGGTACATAGAGTTTGTATTTTTCCTGTGGACCAGGGGCCTACTTTGCCGCTTAGGATGCATGCGCCCCCACCCCCTGCCCACCCGCAGCCTTCAGTTCCCCAAACCACTGGAGGACTCGTGGGGGTGGGAGTGGGGGTGAGGGTGGGGGAGGGGTGGGGGGCGGGGATGGGAGTGGCAGTGGAAGGGAGGTTCAGGGCGATTCATTCCAATGGGCCTCATTCAACCCCTTTGTTCAAATGCAGAAAGCTTTCTGTTAAAGTCTGAGCCTGGGGCTTCTCTGCATTGAATGGCTTTCTTCAACTCCCCCAACCCTTAGGCTGCAGTTTCTGAACTACTGGGAGGAAAGGGAGGAAAGGGAGGAAAGGGAGGAAAGGGGGGGGGGAGGGAAGGGGGGGAGGGAAAGAAAGAAGGGGTGGGGGAGAGAAAGGGGGGAGGGGAGAAGATGATGTCTGAAGAACTTGCCTTCTCTGGAGCAAAGAGAGTCCCCTCCTTTTCCTAACCCAGGAAACCTCAATAAACCATTTGAGAATCATGGATGTGGAGGATGAAATCTTACTATAATGCCTTCCAGGGGTGGGGGTGCAGGTACGTGGAAGGGTAGGGAGTTGAGCGAGCGAGCGAGCGAGCGAGCGAGCGGCATGGTGTGGCGTGGCGTGGCCTGCCGAGTCAGAGTCAGAGGGTGGCATGAAACACGTGATGGTGGTGTCTTAGGGTTCAGAGGCCAAACACAGGCATGGGGCAATAAGGGATAGAGGGTGGGGGAGGCCTGACAGGGGACAATTGTGACCCCGGGCGATGGTCCCAGCGGGCACACTCCTGTAAAGCAACACTAACACTCTATTGATTAGCCATTGACCTCTCCTCCCTCTCCCACCTGCTTCCAAAGGGAAACTGAGTACAGTTTCATTCCACAGGCACTGGCTGTTTCACATGCAACCTTTGACGTGCCACTAAAAGGAGGAAGAAAGATGGACACACATGAAACAGCCCCACAGATGGCCTAGAGGGCGTGGGCGGGGCTCTCATCAGTCAAATTGGGAGTCTGAGTCAGGATGGGGTTGTTTCAAAACATGGAATGGAAGGGGCTCCTGGCTGGCTCACTCAGAAGAGCATGCGACTCTTGGACTCTTGATCTCTGTCAGGGTTGTGACTTCAAGTCCCACATCGAGTGAAGAGAATGTGAAAAATGAATGAAGGAATGAAGGAATGGATGAACAAACTTAAAAAAAAAAAAAAAAAAAAGGTTGTGGGGCGCCTGGGTGGCTCGGTCGGATAAGTGTCCGACTTGGGCTCAGGTCATGATCTCACGGTCCGTGAGTTCAAGCCCCATGTCGAGCTCTGTGCTGACAGCTCAGAGCCTGGAGCCTGCTTCAGAATCTGTGTCTCCCTCTCTCTGACCCTCCCCCATTCATGCTCTTTCTCTATCTCAAAAATAAATAAAAGTTGAAAAAAAAAAAAAAAGTTTGCAACGTTTATGTCTTTAAAACAAATGGAATCGGTGGGGTGCTTGGGTGGCTCAGTGGGTGAAGCATCCCACGCTTGCTAGATTTTGACTCACGTCATATCTCAGGGTTCGTGAGACCAAGCCCTGCATTGGGTTCTCACACGGACAGTGCAGAGCCTGCTTGGGGTTCCCTCCCTACCCCCCCATACCTCCCCCATAAACCAATAAATAAACATCAAAAACATAAATCTTAAAACACTACAACAAATGGAATGGAAAGAGAGAACGCAACGAGGAGGATGTGAATGTTGCACCTAATACCACTGAACTCTACGCTTATATATGGTGAAAAATCTCAATTGTAGGTGATGTCTACTTCTAACCACAACTGAAAGGAAAACGACAAAACACCGGTCCTTGGCTCACAGTAAGGGAGTTCCTGGATTTGGTCCGAGAGGGCCTTCTCATCCGCCGTGTGGAAAACTATGGAATGGTTTCTTCCTCTCCAGGCCGATGACCATTGCCAACGACAGTAGGTGTAGGTGCTGTCCTACCTGTGAAGGAAAGGCAGGAAGAAGTGTAGCATTTAAAAGCATCTTTTAAACGCTGTCCACCTTTCCCAGTTTGTCCCCTCACTATGTCTTGCGTACCTTTTATAGCATTTACCCTATGTCGATGCAAAATGAACGAGCCTTTTTAAAAACAATTTTAAAGAGGAAGGAAAAGAGTTTCATTGGAGCCCAAGTTAGGAGGGCTGACGGGGATACGCAATCTTCACAAAGCAGTCAGTCATCTGGGGAAGGCCTCACATTGGGCATACATACAGCTTACCAAAAAAAAAAAAAAGGAAAAACAGGGCACGGGGGCGGGGGGGGGGGGGGGGGTTGGCCGCAGATGTTAGGAATCATCATGAGGAGAAAGAACACATTCCAGAAAGTTACAGACTTTATCTTCTGTTTTTAGTATGTGCAAGGCTGTATGACTTCAATCTTATGGCGACCAGGAAGGTTTTTGTATTGTTTTCTTTTGTTTCCCTTATCTTTATAAGCCGCCTTTGGAAGCCCCCTTTTTTAGTTAGTTATGTTTAAGAAAAAAAAAAAATTTTTTTTTTTTTTTTAACAAACCAGACATTAAATCTGTGCTCAGGACAGAAAAAGAGCTCATGCTTTGAGGTTTTCTGGAGTCCCTTTGACCTCGGTAAATATTAAATGTATAGCTTCCCTGGGAGAGCACCAACATAAAAAGTTTAGAATTTCCTTTATCATTTCCCCGTCTTGATCGATAATCTTTCCTCAGAAATCACGGACGATCAACCTGATGTTTTTATGTCCCTCAGTGCCAGGTGACTGTCTTGTCTGCCCTGGGTGTGTCCCTCCTTGCTAGGTATGAGACTGAGTGTGTGTGTGTGTGTGTGTAAACACACATATATGTCTTTGAACCACCTAGGGTTCCTCGTTGGGGTGAACTTATTGTAACATAAATGGTGGGAAACTCAAAAGTGACGTATGTTCTCTGTAAGTTCCATTGACCAGCAGACATAGTTCATGTGCTTGGCTCAGATGGCCTGCCTTTGTATTTGGCAAAGCATTTTTAACAGAGAGACAGGGACAGCAACACACTTTCAACAAGGACAATTTGAAGGAGCCAGTGCAACATTGGAATACACTTGAATTGACAAAAGAATGAAATCCCAAGAATCCTTTACATACCTGTTGATAAAAGGGAAGGCACATCTGTGATTATTGATGAGGAAAGATGGAGCACCCACATTGAGGAAACATACCTGTCATGCATATTCCCAGGTTTGCTTAGGGGCGGAGACTTAACATGAGAAGGAGGCAAAATTTAGTCCCTGATGTCAGGAGGTTACCTTAGGACACGGAGAAGGGGCTGTGGGTATGCCCCGAGAGCTGGTATAACCTGGATGGGGACTTAGGCTCTTTCTCTCAGGGCTGTGCTGGCTTATAGGCTGCAAGCATATCGGTGGACCTTGAGTCCAGGCTTCTTCAGAGACAGCTAGAGTTTGTTTGTGGGACCTGAAAAGACACAATAGCTGATTAGGGGCAAATAGTTCCCTGAAGAACAAGATTTAGGTTCTCTGCGAGAGAGAGCGAGCGTCAGACTCCTTAACCCTCCGTGGCACAGTTTCAATTGCCCACTCCCCACTCCCCGCCCCCCACACTCACCCCCAGCCTCTGGAGTTTGGATCATTTCCCAATGGTAAGGAACGGGGACGATGATGGGTGATGGCTCGGGCTAGGGCTATCCGTTTATCTCCCCCGGTGAGAACAGTTTCTGTAAATCTCACCTGTCACAGGCCTAGGTGCAGGGCTACACAGAAGTTGTGAAGGGAATCGAAGCAACATGGAGTCAGAGGTGTTAAGTTTTCTTCCCCTTTATAAGTTTCCATTGTCAATCCCTCATTCCACTTCTATGGAACAGGGATGGAGGTCCACCTTCTGAAACTATTTCAAGCCGAATTAGGGTGTGGCAGGGGCTTTGGAAGGGAAGGATTTGACAGGGTGCAGGTCACAACTTTTGCTCCCTTGTGCTAATTGGGGGTGGGGAGGGGGGGGGGAATCAGAGATAATTCCTATCTGAGATCTTGGGTATTTTTCTGCATAGTTTGGTACTGCATCATATCCTGAGATTTCTCCCCAAGTGTATTCTAAGGAATAGTAACAGTATAGTCAAACCCAATGTTATAACCACCTTGTGGGGGGAGGGCACGGGGGGGAAGGTTGTGGTGGTCAAGGGCCTCTTACTGTACCCAAGTGAATTGCTGTCTGATTTTATTTGTATGTTTTTTTTTTTAAATCTTATTAAGTAACCTTTACACCCAACGTTGGGCTCGAACTTACAACCCCAAGATCGAGAGCTACACGCTCTACCGACTGAGCCATCCAGGTGCCCCTGTTTATGTGGGCTTTTGTTGCTGGGGCACCTGGGTGGCTCCGTGGGTTAAGCATTGGACTCTGGCTCCGGTCAGGATCTCGCCGTTCGTGATTTCGAGCCCCGCATCCGACTCTGTGCAGACAGCTCAGAGCCTGGAGCCAGCTACAGATTATGGGTCTCTCTCCCCCCACCCCCTCTCAAAAATAAATATTAAGAAACTTATAAAAATACAAATAAAATATGGGTTCTTATTTCTAAAGAGGAGCTAATACAGTTGCAGCAAGTGTTTGTGAACTAGCTTTGACTCTGCCTCCTCGTTCAGCAAGCAATCAGATAACTAATAAGAGGTACTTCTACAGAAAGAAAAGAACACCACGGGTTAATGGGTGGAACAACTTATAAACCCAGTGTCTAAGTCCCAAGTGCGGTCAGTGAGAAGGTGTCTAGATGCCAGGCTCGAAGCATCCTCAGCTGGAGTGGGAGCAGGCAGGGGGCAATCTGACCGATTTTTCTGGCATGTAGTTCAAATGTCTCATTTTGGGGGATTCTGAGTGGCTCAGTGGGTTCAGGTTCAGTATTCAAGTCTGGATCTCCACTCAGGTCTCAATCCCAGGGTCGTGAGCTCAAGGCCCCAGTTGGGCTCCACACTGGGCGTGGTGAAGCCTACTTTAAAAACAACAAAAACACAACAGCAGCAAATGTCTCGTTCTGAATGGCCCATAGAGCAACAGGCACACAGATTGTCTACAACTGTGGCAATTTCTCTGAAGTTTATCTCCAGTTGTCCAGCTTTCCTTTGCAGGGCTTCAGGGAAAAGGGCCATTTGAGTTCTTCAGGATGGTAAGATAAGAGGATGGGAGAGGATTGGAAGCCTGAGTTTGAAGAGTCATAGTCAGATATTCGAGGAAACCAGGATTCAGGATCCAGCCCAGTTTTAAAGGCAAACAACAAACAGTCAAAGAAAATTAATTAACCAGAACTAGAAGTTAACATCCACAAAAGAGCTATTGAAATACAATCTTTTTCTATCGAGACCCCTCCATTCCTGTCAAAGATAGCCCAATGAAAACTTATTTGTTTGTAAAATAAGTCCAGTGTTAACAGACATGGCTTCAGTATTGACATAAGCACAGCAAGAATAGCGATTGACCATATAGTATTTTGTGTTTTTTCTCTCTTCTTTTCCGCCTGCCTGCCTTCTTTTTATTTATTTTTTTTTATGGAGTTCTTTTTTTCCTCTTAAGTTAATTCCTTTATTTTGAGAGCTGGGAGGAAAGGGAGAGGGGGAGAGGGGGAGAGGGGGAGAGGGGGAGAGGGGGAGAGGGGGAGAGGGGGAGAGGGGGAGCTCTGCACTGTCAGTGCAGAACCCAGCTCAGGGCTCAAATCCATGAACCATGACCGTAGGTGAAATCAGACGCTTAACCGACTGAGCCACCCAGGCCCCCCACACACCAGATTTCTTTACACTGTCAAATGTACGAATGTATCTCATCATTTTCAGAAACACGTTGTGGTGTTTGGTTTTGTTTCTTTTTTCTTTTACTGTACAATTTTTAGCAAGTCATGAAACGGGCGCCTGGGTGGCTTTGTCAGTTAAGCATCCAACTTCGGCTCAGGTCATGATCCCACGGTTCGGTTCGTGAGTTTGAGCCATGCATTGGGCTGTCTGTGCTGTCAGCACAGAGCCCGCTTCGGATCCTCTGCCCCTCCCACCGACTCATTCTGTGTGTGTGTGTGTGTGTGTGTGTGTGTGTGTGTGTGTGTGTGTGTGTCTTTCTCTCTCTCTCTCTCTCTCTCTCTCTCTCTCTCTCTCCTAAAAATAAAGAAATAGGCTGGAAAACAAATCTTCAAGGAAAAAAAAAAACAACAAACGATGAAACATGTTTACTAACAGACCCAAGTATCTTTACTGTTTTTCTGAATAAAGCCAAAGACCAAACACACACACACACACACACACACACACACACACACACACACACAGCAAAACAAAAAACAAAAAAACAAACAAAGAAAAGAAAACGCCGTAGGTTTAGTAATTCACAATTTAGTATTTTATCTTCTGTGGAAAAGACTCAGATGTCTGAAGAACTGAACCTAATTTACCACTTAACTTAGCAAAGCTTTGAAGTTACAGGTCATGAAAGATTTGGGAAGCCATTTTAAAAGTTTACAAATAGGGACTCCTGGGCGGCTCAGTCGGTTAAGCGTCCGACTTCGGCTCAGGTCACAATCTCACAGCTCGTGAGTTCGAGCTCCGCGTGGGGCTCTGTGCTGACCTCTCAGAGCCTGGAGCCTGCTTCGGATTCTGTGTCTCCCTCTGTCTCTGCCCCTCCCTCGCTGACATTCATTCTCATTCTCTCATTCTCTCATTCTCTCTCTCTCTCTCTCTCTCTCTCTCTCTCTCAAAAATAAATGGTACAAGGAAAAAATTTAAAGGTTTACGAGTAAACATTTTTGTGTATTTAACCTATCTCCTGTCAACATTCACCCACGAACACTGTATGCGAGAGACAAAATCGACCATCGTTTGAAGTACTTTTTGCTGACAAACTGCAACGGGTACCGGTGAAGTCATAAATTGAAGTCACATGAAAGCTGATTAGGCCCCTGCCTCGGGCCTGAACCCTAGAGTGCGTGTCTGAGTGGAACAAGGAAGGGCGTAAGTGTTTGTAAAGTTTTTTTGATTTTGTTTTTGATACCTGTTGTAAAACGAGGGAGAAAACGTGTTATGTTGTTTGTAAAGGTCACAGAGATGTATATTTTGAGGACCACAATTACAGGGTCAGTATTGGGACGGAAGCAAGGCCATGACCGGAGCTGCCCACCCCAAAGGCTTGTCATGCAGAGAGCACCAAATTCAAGCCATTTTACAACCACCACCACAAAGAATAAAACCTAACTATCTGCATTGTATTTGATATCGACGGCTCCGAAAATATGTCCATTTTAAGTAAGCAATCACCCTTCCATGGCCCTTAGTACCCAAGACGTCACACCCGTGTCCACTAAAAAGTCAAACGATCTGTTTCCCCACCATCAGGCTCACACGGGAGGCCCCACCACTGGGGATGGCCTAGGAGATCACTGGAGCCACACCAACTGATGCAGAAACAGGGGGAGGGGGAGGCGGCCAGGGAGCCGCCGGCCAGGCCCCAGGCAGATTTAAAGTTTTGGACTCACCTTTTTGTGTTTCTTTCATCTTTTTCTTTTGCGCCTCCAACTCCGCGTCTGCGCGTCCACCTCCTACTTCTTCTTCCATCTCTGTCTCCTGTCTTTGCCTCCTGCAAAAGTGGCTTTGTCTCTGGTTGCTTTTCAGCCCCCTGTGGAAGAGGTGAAGGAGGAGCAGGCCGTGGGGTGGGCACCCATCTTGACGCTTGTGCTCGGGGAGGAGGAGGGGCGGGTTTAGGGTCACTGGCATCTGTCTGCCTTCCTCCTCTTCCTCCTCTTCCTCATTCTTCTGACTATTGGGAAAGGGTGTGTGGGTGTGGGTGTATCGGGGAGGGCAGGTGTGTTCAATTTTTATCTCTCCTCTCTCTGGGCCATCAATTGTGTCCCTTCCCATGAGGCAACTTTCTTATGGAGTAACATAAAACTCTGAATGTAGAGAATTTCACACACACACACACACACACACACACACACACCCCACACCCATACCCCGTTCACGTGAATGTGAAACACATTTGGGTTTGTTCTGATCCTCCTGAGTGTTAGAATGCCCAATGTTCACAAGAGCTTGCCTTGAAACACAGTAACGGAGCTCGGTTACAAATTGGTGTGAGCAATAGCATCCAGAGGTAGAGAAAACATCTCACATGGATAACACCTGTGGCCATAGATCCACAAACAAGATGCAAACCAACATCAGCCTCTGTTTCACTCCTATTTGTGGAGAGGACGCGAAAGACCCAATGGTCAAATCTCCCCCTTTTATAAAAACAAATCCAATCGCACGAGAGCATTACCGTGGATGGATCCCATCGTGCAGGTGTTTTCCATTTCCAATGAGAACACAGCCAATTTGGTGCAAAGAAGCCAAAAGCTGCAGCAACCCACAAACCAAATGTGGCCCGGGATATCTCCGTGAGCGTCCCTTCCTCCCCAAAAGCCGGGGCTTCGCTGATGGAACCAAAGGGCTTCCTAGTTTCTGGCTGCGTCGTCTCACGGCCAGCTTTCCCTAAGGGAGCACACAAGGAAACTCATTCAGACACCTCCAAAGAACCCCATCTGGGCCATCAGGGACTCAGGTGACCTTTCCATGTTCCCATGTAAGTAAGCACTTGCAAGTATAGGCTCCATATGTCCTATACGTGTAGCCTGCCGAAGTTTCCTTTTGGGGATGGGTGGTTGCTTTCTCCACACTTAGAGCAAGGTTATTAAATGGTGGCGGTCACGGTGGTGTTTTTTCCTCTTCCGTAAAGAGTTACAAGGCGGCCATTTCGTGGGAGCGAAGCGGTAGCTGGGCTGCTCCTGGATCCCTCGCCGCTTCGGGTTCCCTGTCAGGCTTCCTAGCAGCGGCCTAGCGGAGAAATAAGAGCAGGTGTCTGAATGTACTCGGGTGACCAAAGATGAGAATGACGAGCCCATCGAAATGCCATCGGAAGACGACGGGACAGTGCTGCTGTCCACAGTGACAGCCCAGTTTGTCGGCAGCACGTGGACTGCACTACCGGAATCCAGCGTCTCAGCGTATGAGAGGTGTCCGGCTGGTCAAAGACATTCTGCGCATCCCTGATGCTGGCTGGGGAAATCCGGTAGCGGATAGTCGTCAACTTATCCCAAAGATAGCCACAGAAAAAGGGACGAGACAGGTGCCTGCTTCTTCAGCAGTGAAAGTGAAGAGAGCCATCCAGGGTACGTCAGATTTAAGAGTGTTGGGTCTCCCGTGGAAAACAACCGAACAGGATCTGAAAGAATATTTTGGGAGCTTTGGAGAGGTTCTTCTGGTTCAGGACAGGAAAGATATTCACACTAGTCCTTCAAAGGGTTTTGGCTGTGTTCCTTTTACGTAATAGGAAACCCAGGTGAAAGTCACGCGATCAAGGAACGATGGTGTGACTGCAAACTTCCTGAATCTCATCCAAGCCCAGATGAGCTTTTGAGAAGCAGGAAGGCGTTTGTCGGGTGCCTTACAGAGGGACGTGACTGCCTATAAGCTGCAGCAGTTCTTTTGCCAGGACTGAGAAGCGGTAGACAGCTTCATTCCCAAACGGTTCCCGGACTTTCCCTTTGTTACATTTGCAGATGATCAGGTAGCCCTCGCCCTCACCCTCGCCCTCTCTGATATTATCATTGAATTTATTTTTCTCAATGTACCCCCAAGGTACTTAGCCTATAGGGCAACAGTGGTTTGAGGAGGAGAGTCCTTCATACCCCTCGCCCTTTCAGCCCCCGCCCTGGCACAACCCCCTCCAGGAGCCCTCTGTTTGTTCCCCTTAGGGAAGAGCCTCTTACGTTTTTGTCCCCCTCCCTGTTTGTATGTTATTTTTCCTTCCCTTCCCTTCTTCCCTTCTTCCCTTCTTCCCTTCCCTTCCCGGGTTCCCTTCCCAGAGTTCCTCTGTTTGGGAAGTGAAGGTCCTCACACGGGTGAGGTCCTGTGATACATGTGTTTCTCTGAGGGACGAATGTCACTTTGCATGACACCCTCCAGTTCCATCCAGGTACTTGCAAATGGCAAGACTTCATTCCCTCTGGTGGCCGAGCACTGCTCCGTTGTAGATGGATACCACCTCTTCTGTATCCATTCATCCATCGATGGACATTTGGCCCCTTTCCATACTTTGCCTACCGCCGATAGTGCTGCTATGCACACTGGGGTGCGTGTGCCCCTTGGAAACAGCAGACCTGTATCCTTTGGCTAAGTACCTAGTCATGAAAGTGCTGGGTCGTAGGGTACTTCTATGTGTCATGTGTTGAGGAACCTCCTCAGGTCCCTGGTTCTGGAAAGAACTCCGATAGTGGTTCTAAATCAGGTGCGGCCATCGGTTGGGGACCCCCATCAAATGCAGAGTCAGGCAGCGGTTTTCCTGCAGGCTTTGGCTCAAGCACGGATTCTAAATCTTCCAGCTGGGGAATTTATACAGCGGGGTAGGTATAGACTGGTAGGAATTCAAATTTTTCTAAACACATGGTAAGTGTATTTCTTTTTTTCTTCTCTTCTCTCTTCTCTCTCTCTCTCTCTCTCTTTCATTTTCTTTCTTTCTTTCTTTCTTTCTTTCTTTCTTTCTTTCTTTCTTTCTTTCTTTCTTTCTTTTTTTTAAAACATTTATTTATTTTTGAGAGACCGAGAGAGACAGAGCGGGAAGGAGAAGGAGCAGAGAGAGAGGGAGACAGAATCCGAAGCAGGCTCCAGGCTGTCCGCACAGAGCCCGGTGCAGGGCTCGAACCCACAAACCGTAAGATCATGACCTGAGCCGCAGTCACACACTTAACTGACGGAGCCACCCAGGCACCCCACCCATGGTTAAGTGTATTATAAAACCCATCCATACTGAGAGTTTTCAGAATCAGTACGTTCAGCGTGGGGTATATTCACCACTATTTTTGACATTTTTCTTCAGAAAGAGAGGCAAAGCTAAATGAATTTTAGAAGTTTTGTTACATGAAGTGTTGAAATATCAGGTGTTTGAAAGCGAACTGCTGTTTGCCTGATTGGTTCTCGTTCTCTCTCTCTCTCTCTCTCTCTCTCTCTCTCTCTCTCACACACACACACACACACACACACACACACACACACACAGGCTACAATGGATATCAAAGGATTTCTCCTGTAATATTGTATCCCTGGACTCGTCAAGTGAATTCTTTGTGCGTGTTCACTATGGAAACCATTCATTAGAAGTACATTCTTTTTTCCTTGTTTTAATTGGAACCCCACCACATTATTTCCCCACCCCCGGGAAAACCTCCTTTTTGGAGATCATGGTGTCACAGTGTTTGGTCTTTTTGCTTTCGTTTTTAGTTTGTGACACTTGTCTCCCTTCCTATGCACAAGTACAGTATGAAGCCTTCATTGAATCTGTGCCGTTCATCTCATTTCAAATGTTTACGGGAGAAGCACTTCATTGAAAGCAGTGCTGTAAATATTCTGCCATAGGAAGGAATATTTCCGTCTACGTGCTTTCTCACTCTTGAATTCGTCTTCACACCATACAGGCTGTGACTTTGACGGTGGGTGTCTCGTTTGTATCCGCTACTCTTTATTTCGCGGAGTCGTATCAATGCTATGAATGCAAGGGTGTGCTATGTAACCAGAAGGCTGTTAGAAGTTCTGAAACCTTGTGTTTTCTGATCCTCGTGTTCGACCGACAGTGGTGCCGAAGTACGAAAGGCTAGTGTGAGTGAGAAAAGGAGAGAGTGCGTGCAGAGACTCCGTGGCGGTGGCACACGATGGATAGATTTTTTTAACCTGGTGAGATGCATCTCTCAGTCCCTTGACCTCGGTGCAAGAGCGTGCCGAGAGCAACGATAGCAAATGACATGCGAATGTTTTCTGCATCCAAAGGACAGCCACACCCGTTGGAAGACGTTGGAAGACGTAAAGAGAGTTTTGTTCTCAGAGAACCCCGTTAGTTGGATGTGTGAGGTACTTGTATTTCCCCTGCCCTTCCGTCAGCTGCTGTGAACACCGTATGGTGTGTGTTCTGTTCTGTTCCCGATCTGTTAAGTGTGGTCCCGTGAACACGGACTGAGCTTGTGGTGTGCTTCACGGGAGCACTCGGAAGCAGAGCTCACCAGTGAGCTCGGGGTGTCACCACGAAGGCCGGAAGTTCTAATGTCTGCCAGGTAGCCATAAGAATGTGGTCTAATGCAGTTCTGTGTCCCGTGCTTGGATGGTCTTTATAAGAGTTGTCAGTGTTGGGAATTCTTAAATAGAATGGATGAAGGAGGAAGAGGAGGAGGAGGAGGAGGAGGAGGAGGAGGAGGAGGAGGAGGAGTTGTTGTTGTTGTCGTTGTTGTTGTTGTTGTTACGAGGTATAATGACGAAAGACACGGCAGAAAATTTTTACAGGGTTTACTTTCTGTTTTCAGTATGTGCAAAGCTGTATGACTTTAATCTTTGGGGATCCAGGGAGGTTTTCTTCCATTTTCTCATCTGTATGTTTGGAAGGCTCCTTTTTAATTCGCAACTGACTGACTGACTGACTGATGGATTGGTTTTGTTTTTATGTCCTCTTCTCACCCAACATAAGGCCCAAACTCACAGCCCGGCAATGAAGAGTCACCCGCTCCCCTGACCTAGCTGAGCGAGCCAGCCAGCCAAGTCACCCCTTTGATCCATTTTTGTTGTTGTTGTTTATTTAAATGAAGCGGACATGCAACGTGTGCTCAGGACAGAAACAGAGCACACGCTTTGGGGTTTGGCAGGGTCATTTGGAGCTTGGTAAATGTTAAAGCCTAGCTTCCCTGGGAGCCCAGGAGCAGGGTCCACAGCCGTTAAAAGTTGACAATTTCCTTTATCGATAGCCATCGAACAGATGATTTATTGAAAACACGAATCTATGGCAAAGATCGTTCTATGGTCTGTGATCAGGATATAGGAAGAACCGGATGGCTACAGCTCCCACCTCACAGACTTCATGTTTCAGTTGGACGTAGAGGCAGGGAGGGAGGTGAGGCAGGACGGCAGGGAGACAGGGAGGCAAGCAGACTGGCAGGCAGGCAGGCAGGCAGGCAGGCCGGCCGGCAAGCAGGGAGGGAGGGAGGCAGGCCGGCAGGCAGGGAGGGAGGGAGGCAGGCAGGCAGGCAGGCAGGCAGGCAGGCAGGCAGGCAGGGAGGGAGGGAGGCAGGCCGGCAGGCAGGCAGGCAGGCAGGCAGGCAGGCAGGCAGGCCGGCAGGCAGGCCGGCAGGCAGGCAGGCAGGCAGGCCGGCAAGCAGGGAGGGAGGCAGGCCGGCAGGCAGGCAGGCCGGCAGGGAGGCCGGCAAGCAGGGAGGGAGGGAGGGAGGCAGGCAGGCAGGCAGGCAGGCAGGCAGGCAGGCAGGCAGGGAGGGAGGGAGGGAGGCAGGCCGGCAGGCAGGCAGGCAGGCAGGCCGGCCGGCCGGCCGGCCGGCAAGCAGGGAGGGAGGCAGGCTGGCAGGCAGGCAGGCCGGCAGGCAGGCCGGCAAGCAGGGAGGGAGGCCGGCAGGCAGGCAGGCAGGCAGGCAGGCAGGCAGGCAGGCAGGCCGGCCGGCAAGCAGGCAGGCAGGCAGGCCGGCAAGCAGGGAGGGAGGCAGGCCGGCAGGGAGGGAGGGAGGGAGGGAGGCAGGCGGGCCGGCCGGGAGGCAGGCAGAGAGGCAGGCCGGCAGGGAGGCAAAGAAAGAAAACGTGGCATCAGGGTACCTTGTGGGCTCAGGTGGTGGATCGTGCCACTGTATCTCGTGGGTTGCGAGTTCGAGTCCCACGCTGGGCGTAGCGCGCGCTTACAGTAAAATCTTTGAAAACCCATCCACAAATACAGGAATAAACAAAACATGGTATCAAAGGGGAGTAAGTGATTGATCGATGGGGGGTGGGGATCAAACGAGAATATGTGTCTAACCCGCAACCTATTCTTTATCGACGCTGCTTTCACTATTTTGCCCCGATGACTTTTTCCACAAGCGGTGGTCCCACCTGAGCGGGCTCCCTTCATCTTAAGATGTTCTGCAGCGAGAGGAAAGGCGTGAGAGGCAAAAGTTAGGCGGATCCATACAAATAAAGACAATCATCGTTTCTGAGACCAGTAGCCAAAGCTCTGCCTCCGTTTAGGATCCAATGTCGTACTTATCTCTTTAAAAACAGAAATACGTACATAAAAACCAGGCAGGGTCGTTGGCTTGGATAAGGGAGGAAGCTGAAATGCAATCATGGAGAACAACATAGGGGGTAAGAAGTTGCAAGCCAGAGCGATTTCACCACCCGTAGCCTTTGAAATGATGATTTGGTGTCTTCGGATACAAGAGAGCTCACCCTACGTAGAAGGTTTCCCACCGCTTGTCATGAAGTATCGGAACACCACAAGCGGATTCCCGTGCTACCAAAACCTCTCTGCCAACATAATCTGTAACAGCTGCATTCTCTTGTATCGTGTGAGTGTAGCGTCATTCATTGCACCACTCTGCCGTTGTTTGACCTTCCAGCGGATTGTAATTTTCGTTTCTTTCGGCGTGCGTGTGGGTATGCGTATCGGGCTATCGAAAACGATCTAGCCACGTTCGGTCCTCTTTTTCTCATTTCTCATAGATGAGTGATGGCGTCAAAGGATACACCTCAGGAAACCCCAGATGGAAGAGAGGCAAAGGGAAGGGGGGGGGGCAGAGTGCTTCTGTGTCCCGTGCCGCCCCCCCCCCCCCCCGCACTCTCCCAACACACCAGTCTCCCCTCCTCTCCCCCCCCCCCCCCCGTTCCAGGTGTTGGAACAACCCGGAAGTGCCTGAATTAGGGGAGTTCTTTGACCGGGGGGGGGGGGGGGGGGGGGGGGGGAGAGGTTGGGGAGCACCAATGTTTGGAAACATTGCAGGGCTACCAAGAGTCAGTGTCTAAGGTACTTGGGGGGGGGGTGAGGAAGAGGGGGGCGTGGGGTTTCTTTCTCTTTGAGGTGATGGAAATAGTTTGGAATGAACAGTGATGGTCCCATAGCTTTGTGAGTAGTAGCCTAAGATAGCCCGCTGAAGTGTACACACACCTATACATTTGTTTACTTATTACGTATGCATTCATTCCAGTTGAGTGAGTGGGAGAGAGAGGGGGTAGGGAGGGAGAGAATGGATCACCAAGCAGGCTCCAAGGTGTCAGCACAGAGCCAGATGTGGGGGCTGAAATTCAAGAACCCCGAGATCATGACCTGAGGCGAGACTGGGACACCTTACCGAGTGAGGCACCCAGGTGCCCCTGAACTGTTCGCTTTTACAAGGATGGGAATTTTGGCATGCGAGTTGTGTTTCCAGTGTTAATAGGTGAGGCAACACCTAGAATAGTAAATGCGGGCGGGCGGGCAGGCAGGCAGTCGATGTTTTCTTGTTCTTTCCCTTCTGGGCTTCAGAGGGGGATGGCGAGTGTGAGGGAGGGAGTCCATGACACTGGGCGTAGGTGTTCTTGTGAGCTGAGCGGCTTGGGAAGTTCCCCGAACTACATGACCCCACAGGAGAACAGGAATTCCTTCTCGACGGCAAGAGAGTGGGCGACTAGCACCGCCTGAGTCTGGCAGAGCCTCAAATCTAAGTCGGGGTGGGGGAGCACTTCTGCTGTCCTACCGGTCCTGACCCTCCCTGTCTGTCTGGGGGCCCCTGAGCCGCAGGGGTGGTGTTTTGAGTTCTGTGGTCGTCTTTTACACCAAATACTTCTGTTGAAGGTGCTTGGAGAATAACACAGGTTGGTATTTCCAAAATGACCTTGAGATCCTATTCTCTGCCCCTCCGCCCCTCCCTTGCGCGCGTGAAAACACCCACCCACACCCCCCCCCCCCCCGCCCCCGCGCACACACCCCACCCCTTCCCATTCCTTCTAACTACAACTGTTCCTATTTCCATCCATGTACTCCCAGACAGCTTCCTCAAGCCCCACCGCCCACCCCGTCGACCTCTTTGGGTAGTATAAAAGCGACCAACAGGCAGGGGGCGTCCGGGCACCACGGTGGTGGAGTGAGGGAGTCCGTGTGTGACGACTACGGGCGGATCGCAGCAGAGCGGCCGGGACGCAGCACCTGCCTCGCCGGCGCACAGCCTCGTCCCCAGCCACCTGGGTCAGTAGCGTTTCCCGGCTGGGGTGGGGGGAGGGGGACATGGAACGGAGGGCGCACCAAGAGGGCTTTGTGGATCGAATGGACGCCTAACCGAGACCCTCCTTCCTGCCACCAGACACCGTTTGTGGATGGTCGTCGTCTCGCCGTCACGCAGCCCCCACCAGTGCTACAACGAAAGAAACGGGTGTCAAGGATAGTAATGCAAACGAAGGCGGGGCCGATCCGATCAGGGGAAGCGGCGACAGGAGTGGAGGTGGGAGGAAAAAAAAAAAAAAAAAAATCACGGGAAGAAAGGACAGGCGTGGGCCAGGGCGGTCGCAGCCGAGCCTCGGGGTCCTCTGTCCCCGGCGTGCTGGTCGACCTCGAGCACCGAGCCCCGGGGTCCCGGGGCCGCGGGGTCGCGGTCCCCGGTGTGCTGGTCGACCTCGAGCGCGGAGTCGCCGGTCCGCGGTGTGCTGGTCGACCTCGAGGCCGCGGGTCCCCGGCGTGCTGGTCGACCTCGAGCGCCGAGCCTCGGGGCCCTCGGCCCCCGGCCCCCGGCGTGCTGGTCGACTTCGAGCGCCGGGTCCCGGGTCCCGGGTCCCGGGTCCCGGGTCCCGGGTCCCGGGTCCCGGGTCGCCGGTCCGCGGGGCCCCGGTCCCCGGTGTGCTGGTCGACCTCGACCTCGAGCGCCGAGCCTCGAGCCTCGGGGTCCTCGGCCACCGGCGTGCTGGTCGGCCCCGAGTCCCAGGTCCCCAGGTCCGCGGTGTGCTGGTCGACCTCGAGTCCGCGGGTCCCCAGCGTGCTGGTCGACCTCGAGCGCCGAGCCTCGGGGTCCTCTGTCCCCGGCGTGCTGGTCGACCTCGAGCACCGAGCCCCGGGGTCCCGGGGCCGCGGGGTCGCGGTCCCCGGTGTGCTGGTCGACCTCGAGCGCGGAGTCGCCGGTCCGCGGTGTGCTGGTCGACCTCGAGGCCGCGGGTCCCCGGCGTGCTGGTCGACCTCGAGCGCCGAGCCTCGGGGCCCTCGGCCCCCGGCCCCCGGCGTGCTGGTCGACTTCGAGCGCCGGGTCCCGGGTCCCGGGTCCCGGGTCCCGGGTCCCGGGTCCCGGGTCCCGGGTCGCCGGTCCGCGGGGCCCCGGTCCCCGGTGTGCTGGTCGACCTCGACCTCGAGCGCCGAGCCTCGAGCCTCGGGGTCCTCGGCCACCGGCGTGCTGGTCGGCCCCGAGTCCCAGGTCCCCAGGTCCGCGGTGTGCTGGTCGACCTCGAGTCCGCGGGTCCCCAGCGTGCTGGTCGACCTCGGGCGCCGAGCCTCGGGGCCCTCGGCCCCCGGCGTGCTGGTCGACCTCGAGCGCCGAGCCCCGGGGCCGCGGGGCCGCGGGGCCGCGGTCCCCCGGTCCCCCGGTCCCCCGGTCCCCCGGTCCCCCGGTCCCCGGCGTGCTGGTCGACCTCGGGTCCGCGGGTTCCCGGCCCCCGGTGTGCTGGTCGACCTCGAGTCCCAGGTTCCCGGTCCCCCGGTCCGCGGTGTGCCACCGCGTGCTGGTCGACCTCGAGTCCGCGGGTCCCCAGCGTGCTGGTCGACCTCGAGCGCCGAGCCCCGGGGCCGCGGTCCCCCGGTCCCCGGTGTGCTGGTCGACCTCGAGCGCGGAGTCGCCGGTCCGCGGTGTGCTGGTCGACCTCAAGTGCCGAGCCTCGGGGGTC
>NW_026526727.1:37500-40382 GCF_024362965.1 Panthera pardus
CCAAGAGCCACAGCGGCCCAAGGGGGGGGCGGGCACCCGACAAACGGCGAGGCCTGGTCTCGGTCCCGACACGGTGACGGGGGGAGGGAGAGAAGAGGCGGACGCGCGCTCGGTCGTCCAAGCCGAGGCAGGGTGGGAACCAAAAGCAGCACAGAACGGGAGGTGGGCCGGAGGCTGCGGGGAGGGGGCACGCACGAAGCGAGGACCAGACAGCGCGTGCGCGGAGGAGGGCACGGGCTCGGGGAAGGGCGCGCCAACGGAGACGCGAGCCGGGCCACCGGGTAAACATGCACGGGATCCCACCGCCACCAGCACGAGGGCGGTCCCACGACGCCCGCGGCGCCAGCCGGCCTCAGCACCCTTAGCGAGCCTCCCCACGAGCCAGGCCCCCCCCCACAACGCACGGCGCTGGGGTCCGGACCCACGGGACCCCCGCCGCGGGAGCCCGTCTCCAACCTCCATCCGTTCGGTCCATCCCGGAGCCACGCCCCAGGGAAGCGCCTCCCAAAGCCAGGCGCGGCCCCGACCCGCGCCCGCGCGCCACCCGCCAGCGGCAAAGCCCGGAACGGGAGGCGGGCGGGAGACAGCCGCCGCTCGCGCGGCGCAAGGGGGGGCGGGGCGCGCAGGGGCGCCCCAAGCCCCTCGGGACACACACCGCCACGGGAGAGGCGGGGGGACGCCGCGCGCGTGCGCGCGCGCTCGCACACCACACGCCCGAGGCACACGGGCCACGGCACCGGACACCGGCCAGGCCTGGCGGGACCCTCCCCCGACTCAGAGGGGGGAGGCGCAGGCCGCGGTAGGCGAAGAGCGGCGCTCGGCCCCACCGCGGGGCCGACAGACCTCCTCTCGCGCGGGAGAGAAGGCTCCGCCTAACACGCACAAGGGCATGCAGTCACCCTGACACAGGTGGCCACTACGCGCACAGGAGGGGCAGCGACTGGGGGGTTCCGGTACCCCAAGGCACCCTCTCGGATCGCTAGAGAAGGCTTTCTCACCAAGGGCGCGCCGCCCCCCACCCAATTCGTCCCCCCCATCGGGACCCGCCAGATAAAAGGCGTTTCTTCCCGGGGCCACCAGGGCCCGGGGCGGGGGAGAAAGGTCCACGGCAACGGAGTGACACAGGGCATTCCTGAGCATTCGCGGTCAGGGCCCACAACGAGGGCCACCTGCCTTCCCCACGCGCGGTTGCTCGTGTCGCCACCCGGAAGGAGCGCCGCGCCTCCGGGTGAGGCCCGAGAAAAACCGAGGCAAAACACCGGCAGCAACGCGCTGGGCAAGAAACCGACAGTCCTCGCTCAGAGGGAGTTTCGGCCAAGCGCCACGGCGCCGGCTCGGCCCGCCACGATCGCTCAACTCGCCCCACCAAGTCAGCCCCCCGCACCCCTCCGGGCAACAGCGGCCCGTGGCGGGGCGGGGACGACAAGGCGCCCGCTCCCCGCAGCGGGGGGAACGGGTGTGCCTCCCTTCACCGATTCTGCCACCCGCCCACCTCGGGCAACTCCGCCAACGGCGGCGACCCAAAGGGGGGTCCGCTGGGAACAGGGAACGGCGCCACCACTCGGCTTCAGGCACCTGAGACGACCTGGAGCGCTCCAGGGGCACCACGGAGGGCCAGGCGCCACGCGCTCAGCACGCCCAGGCGGCGAGCAGCGTGGCGTCGGGTGCAGCCCCCCCACCACAGGGAGGCCGCCCACCACAACACAGCCAAGAGAGGCCAGCGAGAGTGTCCGCTGCGTCAGCCGACCCCGGTCCCGCAGCGACGGGAGGCCGGGGTCGGGCCGGAGTCCGCACCCCTCCGCAACCCCCCGCGCCGCCCACAGGCGGGAAGGAGGAGCATGGGGCCCGCAGGCAGAACGAGAAGAGCGGTCCCACTCACCAGGAGTGTCCGTCCCTCGTCTGACACGGCTTAGGCCCGGCCCGGGAGAGCGCGACATCACCACATCGATCGGTTACCGCCACACGAGGCAGTCCTGGGGTGAGGAGGGGGCTGGGGAAACGCCCGGCGAGGACAGCGACCAGAGGAGGACCTGCTTCAGCCTCGCCAGCACCCCTCCCCCACCTCTCCCAGGGAACAGGCAGCCGGACAACCCACAAGGGGAAAAGGGAACGCCTGACACGCGGCACGGAGCCTTGCGAGGGTGGGTTTGTCACGGCCACGGCCGGGTGCCCGCAGCGGGGAGCGCACGGGGTAGAAGACCCACGCCGCCTCCCCACGCCGCCCTCGGGTGCCAGAGACCGGAGGTGGCGCCACAGCCTGAACCACACCTGGATGCACGAGAGCCGGCGCGCAGGCCCAGGCAGACGGCTCGAGCAAGCAGGCGGGCAAAGGGCGGAGTCGGGCTCGGCTCGGCGTCACCGCCAAGCCCGGAGCCACGCCAGCCAGCGGCGACGAGGCCCAAGTCTCTCTTACAGGATGACAACCGCCACATCAGAACGTGTCAGCACCTACCTGGCAGCAAAAAGTACCTCTTTCAGGAGACAAAAATAACCGCGTTGGCAGGCGGGGCCGAGCCACAGGTCACTGGGACCTTCTGGGACCCTGGCCCGGCCACGGGCCCCAAGCATCTTCCCATCACCGCCAAGCAACCCCACCCCCCCCGGAAGTCCCCGGGGGCCATCTGGTCGACCCCGGGACCGACCGACCGACCGACCGACCGACCGGGGAATCGCGGGATGGGGGGGGAGGATGGCCGGGTAGGCCCTGCCCCGTTACACGTTCGCCCGTCCACGGGTCGTCTCCGGGTCGGGACTTAGAAAAATAAAACACTCCGCGCTGTCGCCTGCGGAAGCCTCCCCGGACCTCGCAAGACCGGCCCCATGCCAGTCCCCGACCCCCGGCTGGGACTGTTTTGGGGGGGGGTCTGAATTGCGCGGAGGCG
>NW_026526728.1:0-39787 GCF_024362965.1 Panthera pardus
ACGAGATGACTTATACTCTATTGTGTAAAAAAATGTGGAAAAATGGTCCTTTCAACCGACATCCTCTTTCACGAACGAAGTGTTTGAAAACCCATGCTTGGGCTTTTGAGGAAACTGCCTTAGAGCCACTCTGTGGGGAATCCATCTTCCAACTAATCTCTTGCTTCACTCTAATGAAGCATAATGGGGCTTCGAAAACCATAATGGGGCTACAGTGCACGCGCCACTTACTCGACTCTGTGAAACAGCACGGTCGGGAAACAATCTGTCTCTTAATATCAGTTGCAAGTGTTTGAAAACAGATGCGGGGGCCTATGCACGAGGATCATGCCATGCCTTCAACGTTGTGAAATAACACTGTGGGGAAACCACCTTTCCACTACATCTCGTTCCTCTTAGAACGGTTTGAAAACCTATGAGAAGCCTAAAAACTAAGGCCATACACTCAACTGTGTGAAACAACGACGTGGTGAAAAGATCTTTCAAATAACATCTGGTTTCAATCATTGAGAATTGAAGACTATTGGGGGTTATGCGGAAAGGGTCATATACTCAAATCTGTGACACAACATGTGGGGAAACCATCTTTCAATCAACATCTTGTATAACTAAACTGGAAGCGTTAGAAAACCCATGGGGAGCCTATGCCGAAAGTGCCATATACTCACTCACCTCTGTCAGCCTGCACTTTGCGGAAACCATCTTGAGAGTAATATCCTGTAGCACCAAGTTAGGAAGGAGCGTTTGAAAAACTATGCGGGTAAAAGGCAGGAAGTACAAGATACTGACAACTGTGGAACAACACTGTGAGAAACCGTCTTTCAACTCAATTCTTCTTTCATTTAGGTTAGAAGTGTTTGAAAACCTATGCGCGGCGTATGGGGAAAGTGCCATTCTTTCAACTAATATCTGATTTCGCCCAGGTGTGAACTCTTTTGGAAACCTATGCACAGCCCACACGGTAAGTGCCATATGCTGAACTCTGTGAAACAACCCTTGTGGGGAAACGATCTTTCAACTAACATTTCGTTTTCCCTAAGTTAGAAGTGTTTGAAAAGCTCTGCGGGACCTATGCAGAATTGCCCTATACTCCACTCCTCAAACTGAACTCTTAGGGAAGCATTTTTCAGCTAACACTTTATGAAACTACGTGAGGAGCATTGTAAAACCTGTGTGGGGAACGATGTGGAAAGTGACATATACTGTGGGACCCTGTGAGAAAATAGAGTGGACAATCCATCTATCAATTATCTTGGGGCACTAAGTTTGAAGTGTTTGAAAACCTATGCACGGCTTATGGGGAAAGTGCCATATACTCGACTCCCTTCACATATGTGTGTGGGCAAATCCTATGTCATCTAACCTCATGTATCTCTACGACTGAAGGGTTTGCAACCGCAGGCGGGGCCTGCATGAATAAGGCCATATGCACCACTTGGGAAACACCACTGTGGGGAAACCATCCTTCAACTAACATCTTGTTCACTGAGAAGGGTGTGAAACTATGCGGAGCCTTTGCTGAAAGTGCCACGTACAGAACTCGGTGGAAACAACACTGTGGTGAAACGATCTTTCAACGAACATCTCGTTTCAAGCCATAACTCTGTGAAAAAGTTTGCGGGGTATCTGCCGACAGTGCCATATATTCAACTCGGTGAAACTGCACTTTGCAGGAAGAAGGCTCTTTCAAGTAACATCTGGTATCACGAAGTCAGAAGGGTTTGAAAACCTATGTGGGTAATGATGAGGAAGTGACACATACTGGATACTGTGAGAAAATACCGTGGACAATCCATCTTTCAACTAACTCGTGTCACTAAGTTGGAAGTGTTTGCAAACCTAGGCGCAGCTTATGCAGAAAGTGCCGTATACTCGACGCTTTGAAAAAAAAGCACTCTGGACGAAGATTCTTTCATGAGTATGTAGTTTCAGAAAACTAAAGCAGTTTGACAAGCAACGCATGACCTACACGGAAAGTGCATATACGCAACTCTGTGAAACAACGCTCTGAGGAAATGATCCTTCACCTAACATCTGGTTTCATTAAGTTGTGTTTGAATGCAAATGTTGGCCTAGAAGAATAGAACCATGTACTCAATACCGTGAAACAACAGTGTGGTGAAACCATCTTCCGACCACCATCTGCTTTCACTACGTTAGATGTGATTGAAACACCTTACAGGGAGGAACACTTAAAGTGCCGTAAACTCCGCTCTGTCGAACACTGCTGTGGTGAAACATACCTTCAACCAACCTCCGTTTCATCGAGTGACAACGGTTTGAAAAGCTATGCGGGACCCACAGGACAAGTGCCATATACTCAACACTGTGAAACAACACTGTGGAGAAACCCTATTTCAACCAAAACTTCGTTTCACTAAATTAGAAGTCTTTGAAACTCTATGAGCGACAGAGACGGAAAGGGCCATCTATTCAACTCTGTAACCAACAATACTGTGGTGAAAGAAACTTCAACTAACACTTGGTTTCACTGAGAGAACTCTTTGAAGACATAGGCAGGCCTACCCTGTGTCATACATTCATCTCTGTGAATCGACACATGGTGAAACCATCCTTCAGCTAGCATCACGTTTCACCCTGAAGTGTCTGAAAAGTTATGCGCGGGGCTATGCCGACGGTGCCATGCACTCAATTCTGTGAAATTGGACTTTGCGAAAACCACCTTTCAGCGAACATCATGTATCGTTACGTTGGAAGGTTTGAAAACATGCGCAGCTTATAGGAAATGCCAGAGAGTCAACTCTGAAAAACCACTGGTGAGAAACTGTCACCGAACATCTGCTTTCACGTCGTTAAAATAGTTTGAAAACTTAGGCATGACTTACAAGGAAACTGCCATCTACCCAAATCTGTTAAGTAACAATCTGGTGAAGTTGTCTTTCAATTAACATCGATCTGGTTTATATGAGTGGCAACTCTGGAAAACTCTCTGGGGTCAACATGGTAAGTGCGTTTGTAGGCACTGGCTTTGACAACCTATGCAGCTCCTGGCCGGAAAAACCAATACACTTCATTCACTGTGCGAAACAAAACTATGGGGAAATCATCTCGGTACGAACAACTGCTTTCACTACGTTAGAGCTTGTCCAAAACCATGGCGGGGCCCTAGGCAAAAAGTGCCATATACGCAATTCTGTCAAACAACACTGGGGAATCCATCTTCCCACTAACCTCTGGTTTCACTAAGTTACCGGAGTTTGAACAGCCCGCAGGGAATTGTGCGGAATGTGCCATATACTCAACTCCCTGAAACAACAGTATGCTGAAGCTCTCTTTCACCATTTGGTTTCAGAAACTTAAAGTAATTTCAACACCTAAGCATGACTTCCATGGAACGTGCCATATGCGCAACTGTTGAAACAACACTGTGGTGAAGCCACGTTTCACCTGAAACCTGCTTCCACTAGAGCTACAAATGTTTGAACACACGTGCGGGGCCCAGGCCGATAGTGCCATTTACTACCTTCTGTGAAATATGCTGGGTGAAACATTCCCTCAACTAACATCGGATTTCACCCAGTGAGAACTATTGGAAAACCTACTCAGAGAGTGCAGTAGACGCAACTCTATGAAAGGCCGGGGAGGTTATCGTTCTGTCACCTTGTCGTATGGTGAGAAGGGTTTGAAACGTTATGCGAACTCTATGAGGAAAGTGCCTTGTCCTCAACTTTGTGAAACAGCACTGTGGCGGAAGGCGTCGTCCCTCTAGCATCTGATCTCAGAATTGGTGGAAAAGGAACGGCGGGTCTACAGGCAACGTGCCATATATTCCACTCTGTAAAACAGCACTGTGGGGAAGGGAAATCTTTCCCTAAAGCTTCCTTTCACCAAGCTACAAACGTTGCAATGCACATGTGGGGGCCTAGGCAGATAGTGCCATAGGCTGCATTCTCTGAAAATAACTGTGGGTGGAACATTCTTTCAAGTAACATTTGATTTCGCTAAGTGAGAACTCATGGGAACACCTATGCAAGGCCTACAGGACAAGGGTCGTATACTCATCTCTGTGAAACAACAGGGGGAGAAAGCGTCTTTCAAGTAGCATCCCGTTTCACAAGGTTAGAAGTCTTTGAATAGCTACGCGGAGCCTAGGCCAATAGTGCCAACTACTCAAACCTGTCACCCTACAGCCTGCAACAACCAAATTTCCACTACCATCTTCCTTCACGAAGGTAGAAGTGTTTGCAAACCTATGCGGGGAATGATGCGGAAAATGACCTTTAATCGACCCTGTGAGAGACTACTGTGGACAAACCATCTTTCAAGTGACAACTTGTGTCACTAAGGGAGACGCCTTTGAAAACCCTTGCGCGGCTTAGGAGGATAGTGTCATATACACAACTCTGTGAACCAACAGGGTGGAGAAGGAATCTTTCGCCTACCATCTGGTTTCACAAAGTTAAAATGTTTGAAAACCTATGCACGATCTACGTGGCAAGTTCCCTATACTCCACTCTGAAACACTCGGGGGAAATACTCTTTCACCTTAGAGGGTCTTTCACGAAGTGTGCAATGTTTGGATACACACGCGGGGCCTAGGCGGATAGTGTCATATACTCGACTCTGTGAAACAACGTTGCGGTGCAACAATCTTCCAACTGCCATCTGGTTTCACCGAGTGAGAACTCACTGAAAACCTAGGCACGGCTCATAATGTCAAACTGCACTTTGTGGCAACCATCTTTCCAACTAACAGCTTCCATCCCTACATTAGAAGCGTTTCAAAACCTATGCGGGGGAACGATGTGGAAAGTGACCCATAGTCGACGCTGTGAGAGAGTACTCTGGACAAACCACCTTGCAAGTAACTTCTTGTTCCACCAAGATAGAAGAGTCTGGAAATCTAAGCACGGACTAGACGGGAAGTGCGAGATGCTCAACTCTGGGAAAACACACTGTGCTGAAAACATCTTTCAACTAGCACCTGATTTCAGTCAGTCACCACCGTTTGAAAACTTAGGCAGGGTCTACGCGGCAAGTGACAAAGAACCTGTGAAACGACAAAGCGAAGAAACTCTCTTTCAAGTAACACATCGCTTCACTACATTAGAAGTGGTGGACAAACTATGCGGGTCATGTGCCGACAGAACCGTACGCTCAACTCTGTCGAAGTGCACTTGGCGAAAACCATCTTTCAAGTTACATCTTGTATCCCTACGTTAGAAGGGTTTGACAAGCCAGGCAGGGAACAACGAGGAAAGGGACATACACACGACCCTGTGAGAGAATACCGTGGACAAACCATCTCTCAACTAACATCTTGTATCACTAAGTCAAAAATGCGTGAAAAAGCAGGCGGGGCCGATAACGACAGGGGCCGTATACTCAATTCTGCCAAACAACAAAGTGAGAAACCATCCTCCAACTAACATCCTGTTTGACGTAGAAAACTTAGAAAATGTATGCTGGAAACGACGTGGAAGGTGACATATAGCAGCCACTGTGAAAGAATCCTGTGGAGAAAGCGTTTTTCCACTGTCATCATGTGTCACTAAGTTACAAGTGTTTCACTCTTTCAGCTCACACCTTGTTCACTACGTTATAAATGTTGGAAAACCCATGGAGGGCTTATGCGGAAAGTGCCTTGTATGTAACTCTGTGAAAAAAAACAGTGTGGCAAAACCGTCGTTAAGAAAGATCTCGTTTCACAAAATTAGAAGAGTTTGAAACCCTATGCGGGGGCGTACAGGGAAAGCGCTAGACACTCACCTCAGGGATACAAACACTTGGGAAACAACCTTTCACTGAACGTCTGGTTACACTAAATTACAAGCGTTGAAAAACACATGCGGGGCCGAAGTGGAGAGTGCCGTACACTCCTTTCTGGGAAAGAACATTGGGAGGAAACCGTCGTTCACGGTCTACCCCGGGTCTCACTAAGTGAAACGTGTTTGGAAACCTATGTGAAGCCTACACGGAAAGTGCCATCACCTTGCGAAAAGCTTGTGGGGCAACGTTGTTTCAACTATCATCTAGTTTCACTAAGTTAAAATGGCTTCACAGCTATGCGGGATCTGTGCGGAAAGGCCATATAGGCAACTCTGAGATAGACCACTGTGTGGAACCCATCCTCCAACTCATCTCTCGCTTCACTAAGTTAGAGGTGTTTGAAAACCAAAACCACGCGGGGCCTACGCGAAAGTGTCTCATACTCACCTCGGGACACAAGTCTATCTGGGAAGCATCTTTCTGCTGAGATCTGGTTGCACTCAGTAACAAGTGTTTGAAAACGCACGCAGGGCGTAGCAGGATGGTGCCATACACTCACCTCTGGGAAACTACACTGTGGGGAAGCCGCCTTTCAACTACCGTCTGGGTTCGCTGAGATAGGAGTGTTTGAAAACCTAGGAGAAGCCTAACGGCTAAGTGCCACATACTCAACTGTGGAAACAACAGTGTGCTGAAACGATCTTTCAGCTAACATCTGGCCTCACGAATTGAAAACGGTTTGAAAACTATTTCGGGGTCTAGGCGGAAAGTGCCAGGTACTCAGCTCTGTGACACAAGAGCTTGGGGAACCATCTTCCAACTAACATATTTCACTAAGTTAGAAGTCTTTGAAAACCGGCGGAGACTACACCAAAAGTGTCATACAGTCACCTCTGTGAGTCACTGTGGGGAAGCCATTTTTCCAATAACGTCTCTCTTCACGAGGTTGGAAGTATTTGAACACCCGTGCAGGGCCGGCGTCAAAAGTGCCACATAGTCAACTCTGAAACAACACTGTGGGGTTTCCACGTTTCAATTAACCTCTTCTTGTTCCACTTAGAAGTGTTTGCAAACCTATGCCGGTACTACGCGGGAAGTGCTATAGGCTCAACTCTGTAAAACTCACTGTGGTGAAGCCACAGGCTTCACCCCACAGCCAAAGGGCATCTGGGTTCACTTGTTGGAAGTATGTGAAAACCTATGGGGGCTTATGCGGAAAGTGCCCTATGCTCAAGTGTGTCAAGCAGCTTTTGGGGAAACCACCTTTCAACTAACATCTTGTTTCACCGTGTTAGAAGTGTTTCAAACACTCTCTAGGAACCATGAGAAAAGTGACGTATACTCGACACAGCCAAATCGTACTGTGGGGAGAAACGGTCTTCCAACTCACATCTGCTGTCGCCAAGTTAAAAGGGTTGGAAAACTTCTGCAGGGCCTATGCGCAAGGGCCGTGTACTCCATTCTGTGAAACGACGCTGTAGGGAAAAAATCTTGCGACTAACATCTGGTTTCACTGTGAACTGTCTGAAAACCTACAAAGTGCCATATAGTCAACTGTGTGAAAGAGCACTCTGGGTAAAAGGTCTTGTGACCACCTGATTTAGGACGTTAGAAGCATTTGCAAAACTACGCCGGGATGAATGCAGAAAGTGCCATATACTCAACTCTGTCAAGCTGCACTTTGGCGAAACCATCTTTCAACTAACACCTTGTGTCGCTACCATAGAAACATGTTTGAAAACCTATGGAGGGAATGATGTGGAAAGGGTCATATATACGCAGCTCTGTCCAACCGGGCTTTGGGGAAACCACCTTTCAAGTGACATTTGATTCAACTAAATTGGAAGTGTCTGAAAGCTCCTGTGTGGTCCAGACTGAAAGGGCCTCCCACTCTATGAAAGAACACTGTGGGGAAAACGTCTTTCAACGTTCTCTTTCACTAAGTCAGAAGTGTTGGAAACCCCATGCGGGGATCGATGGGGAAAGTGACGTTGTGAGAGAGTACTGGAAGAAACCATCTTTCAACTGGCATCTCGTCTCACTGAGAAACTGTTTGAAAACATATGCACGGCCTACAAAGTGTACTAGAGCCAACTGTGTGAAAGAACACAGTGGGGAAAAATCATCTTTTAACTAACAGCTCGTTTCGCTCAGTGGAAGTGTTTGAAGACCTATGTGGGGATCGAGGGGGAAGGTTACATACACCAGCCACTGTGAAAAGAACACTGTGCAGAAACCTTCTTTCAACTGATATCCTGTTTCACCTGGTTAGAAGTGTTTGAAGAACTCCGTGGGGGCTTATGCAGAAAGTGCCATGTACTCTGTCAAGTCCCTGCACGTTGGGACACCCTTTTGTGGAGAAACCGTCCTTCAACCACCATGTTAGAGTTATTATGTTATGTCTGAGTTACGTTCTGTTACAGTTACGTCATGTTATGTTATGTTATGTTATGTTATGTTATGTTATGTTTTCATGTTACGTTCTGTTATAGCTATTTGAAAACTTTATGCGGGGTCTATGTATAAAGTGCCATACACTCTGGCAAATAACACTGTGCGGAAACCGTCTTTCAACCAAAATCCTATTTCACTACATTAGAAGTGTTGGAAAACCCATGTGGAGTCGACACCAAAAGTGCCATGTACTCAACCTTGTGAAACAACTGTGTGGTGAAACTATCATCTGCTTCCACTGTTAGAAGTACTTGAAGACCCACGCAGGGCCAACAACGAAAGTGCCGTCTACAAAACTGTATGAAGAAACACTGCGGGGAAACAGCTTGCCACTAAAATCTTATTCCAATCAGATGAAATTGTTTGAAAACCTATGCGGAGCTTATAATGAAAGTGCCGTACACTCATCTCTGTGAAACAACAGCTTATCTGAGAGTTTTATACTCAACTCTATGGAAGAAGACGGTGGGGAAACCTTTCACCTAACATGTGGTTTCTCGAAGCTAGACGTGTGAAAACCAGGTTGCGGCCTATGCAGAAAGTGCCTTACACTCAAATCTGTGAAAGCAGAGTGTGCGGAACCATCTTTCAACAAACTTTCGGTTTCACTAATTTGGAAGTGATGGAAAACTTATGATCGGTTAACTATGAGACAAGTTGCCATATAGTCAACTCTGTGAAACAACACTCTGGTGTGAACCTCTTTCAACGACCGTCTGATTTCACTAATTTAGAAGGGTTTGAAAACCCACGCAGGCAGCAATGGGGAATGTACGATTACTCAACTCTGTGCCACAACAGTGTGGTGAAACCATCCTTCATAACATCTTGCTTCCCTGCCAGGTGTTGTCACCATTTGCAGGGAATTTTGACGAGAGTGACTTATACTCTATTGTGTAAAAAAATGTGGAAAAATGGTCTTTCAACCGACATCCTCTTTCACGAACGAAGTGTTTGAAAACCCATGCTGGGCTTTTGAGGAAACTGCCTTAGAGCCACTCTGTGGGGAATCCATCTTCCAACTAATCTCTTGCTTCACTCTAATGAAGCATAATGGGGCTCGAAAACCATAATGGGGCTACAGTGCACGCGCCACTTACTCGACTCTGTGAAACAGCACGGTCGGGAAACAATCTGTCTCTTAATATCAGTTGCAAGTGTTTGAAAACAGATGCGGGGCCTATGCACGAGGATCATGCCATGCCTTCAACGTTGTGAAATAACACTGTGGGGAAACCACCTTTCCACTACCATCTCGTTCCTCTTAGAACGGTTTGAAAACCTATGAGAAGCCTAAAAACTAAGGGCCATACACTCAACTGTGTGAAACAACGACGTGGTGAAAAGATCTTTCAAATAACATCTGGTTTCAATCATTGAGAATTGAAGACTATTGGGGGTTATGCGGAAAGGGTCATATACTCAAATCTGTGACACAACATGTGGGGAAACCATCTTTCAATCAACATCTTGTATAACTAAACTGGAAGCGTTAGAAAACCCATGGGGAGCCTATGCCGAAAGTGCCATATACTCACTCACCTCTGTCAGCCTGCACTTTGCGGAAACCATCTTGAGAGTAATATCCTGTAGCACCAAGTTAGGAAGGAGCGTTTGAAAAACTATGCGGGTAAAAGGCAGGAAGTACAAGATACTGACAACTGTGGAACAACACTGTGAGAAACCGTCTTTCAACTCAATTCTTCTTTCATTTAGGTTAGAAGTGTTTGAAAACCTATGCGCGGCGTATGGGGAAAGTGCCATTCTTTCAACTAATATCTGATTTCGCCCAGGGTGAACTCTTTTGGAAACCTATGCACAGCCCACACGGTAAGTGCCATATGCTGAACTCTGTGAAACAACCCTGTGGGGAAACGATCTTTCAACTAACATTTCGTTTCCCTAAGTTAGAAGTGTTTGAAAAGCTCTGCGGGACCTATGCAGAATTGCCCTATACTCCACTCTCAAACTGAACTCTTAGGGAAGCATTTTTCAGCTAACATCTTTATGAAACTACGTGAGGAGCATTGTAAAACCTGTGTGGGGAACGATGTGGAAAGTGACATATACTGTGGGACCCTGTGAGAAAATAGAGTGGACAATCCATCTATCAATTATCTTGGGGCACTAAGTTTGAAGTGTTTGAAAACCTATGCACGGCTTATGGGGAAAGTGCCATATACTCGACTCCCTTCACATATGTGTGTGGGCAAATCCTATGTCATCTAACCTCATGTATCTCTACGACTGAAGGGTTTGCAACCGCAGGCGGGGCCTGCATGAATAAGGCCATATGCACCACTTGGGAAACACCACTGTGGGGAAACCATCCTTCAACTAACATCTTGTTCACTGAGAAGGGTGTGAAACTATGCGGAGCCTTTGCTGAAAGTGCCACGTACAGAACTCGGTGGAAACAACACTGTGGTGAAACGATCTTTCAACGAACATCTCGTTTCAAGCCATAACTCTGTGAAAAAGTTTGCGGGGTATCTGCCGACAGTGCCATATATTCAACTCGGTGAAACTGCACTTTGCAGGAAGGAAGGCTCTTTCAAGTAACATCTGGTATCACGAAGTCAGAAGGGTTTGAAAACCTATGTGGGTAATGATGAGGAAAGTGACACATACTGGATACTGTGAGAAAATACCGTGGACAATCCATCTTTCAACTAACTCGTGTCACTAAGTTGGAAGTGTTTGCAAACCTAGGCGCAGCTTATGCAGAAAGTGCCGTATACTCGACGCTTTGAAAAAAAAGCACTCTGGACGAAGATTCTTTCATGAGTATGTAGTTTCAGAAAACTAAAGCAGTTTGACAAGCAACGCATGACCTACACGGAAAGTGCCATATACGCAACTCTGTGAAACAACGCTCTGAGGAAATGATCCTTCACCTAACATCTGGTTTCATTAAGTTGTGTTTGAATGCAAATGTTGGCCTAGAAGAATAGAACCATGTACTCAATACCGTGAAACAACAGTGTGGTGAAACCATCTTCCGACCACCATCTGCTTTCACTACGTTAGATGTGATTGAAACACCTTACAGGGAGGAACACTTAAAGTGCCGTAAACTCCGCTCTGTCGAACACTGCTGTGGTGAAACATACCTTCAACCAACCTCCGTTTCATCGAGTGACAACGGTTTGAAAAGCTATGCGGGACCCACAGGACAAGTGCCATATACTCAACACTGTGAAACAACACTGTGGAGAAACCCTATTTCAACCAAAACTTCGTTTCACTAAATTAGAAGTCTTTGAAACTCTATGAGCGACAGAGACGGAAAGGGCCATCTATTCAACTCTGTAACCAACAATACTGTGGTGAAAGAAACTTCAACTAACACTTGGTTTCACTGAGAGAACTCTTTGAAGACATAGGCAGGCCTACCCTGTGTCATACATTCATCTCTGTGAATCGACACATGGTGAAACCATCCTTCAGCTAGCATCACGTTTCACCCTGAAGTGTCTGAAAAGTTATGCGCGGGGCTATGCCGACGGTGCCATGCACTCAATTCTGTGAAATTGGACTTTGCGAAAACCACCTTTCAGCGAACATCATGTATCGTTACGTTGGAAGGTTTGAAAACATGCGCAGCTTATAGGAAATGCCAGAGAGTCAACTCTGAAAAACCACTGGTGAGAAACTGTCACCGAACATCTGCTTTCACGTCGTTAAAATAGTTTGAAAACTTAGGCATGACTTACAAGGAAACTGCCATCTACCCAAATCTGTTAAGTAACAATCTGGTGAAGTTGTCTTTCAATTAACATCGATCTGGTTTATATGAGTGGCAACTCTGGAAAACTCTCTGGGGTCAACATGGTAAGTGCGTTTGTAGGCACTGGCTTTGACAACCTATGCAGCTCCTGGCCGGAAAAACCAATACACTTCATTCACTGTGCGAAACAAAACTATGGGGAAATCATCTCGGTACGAACAACTGCTTTCACTACGTTAGAGCTTGTCCAAAACCATGGCGGGCCCTAGGCAAAAAGTGCCATATACGCAATTCTGTCAAACAACACTGGGGAATCCATCTTCCCACTAACCTCTGGTTTCACTAAGTTACCGGAGTTTGAACAGCCCGGCAGGGAATTGTGCGGAATGTGCCATATACTCAACTCCCTGAAACAACAGTATGCTGAAGCTCTCTTTCACCATTTGGTTTCAGAAACTTAAAGTAATTTCAACACCTAAGCATGACTTCCATGGAACGTGCCATATGCGCAACTGTTGAAACAACACTGTGGTGAAGCCACGTTTCACCTGAAACCTGCTTCCACTAGAGCTACAAATGTTTGAACACACGTGCGGGGCCCAGGCCGATAGTGCCATTTACTACCTTCTGTGAAATATGCTGGGTGAAACATTCCCTCAACTAACATCGGATTTCACCCAGTGAGAACTATTGGAAAACCTACTCAGAGAGTGCAGTAGACGCAACTCTATGAAAGGCCGGGGAGGTTATCGTTCTGTCACCTTGTCGTATGGTGAGAAGGGTTTGAAACGTTATGCGAACTCTATGAGGAAAGTGCCTTGTCCTCAACTTTGTGAAACAGCACTGTGGCGAAGGCGTCGTCCCTCTAGCATCTGATCTCAGAATTGGTGGAAAAGGAACGGCGGGTCTACAGGCAACGTGCCATATATTCCACTCTGTAAAACAGCACTGTGGGGAAGGGAAATCTTTCCCCTAAAGCTTCCTTTCACCAAGCTACAAACGTTGCAATGCACATGTGGGGCCTAGGCAGATAGTGCCATAGGCTGCATTCTCTGAAAATAACTGTGGGTGGAACATTCTTTCAAGTAACATTTGATTTCGCTAAGTGAGAACTCATGGGAACACCTATGCAAGGCCTACAGGACAAGGGTCGTATACTCATCTCTGTGAAACAACAGGGGGAGAAAGCGTCTTTCAAGTAGCATCCCGTTTCACAAGGTTAGAAGTCTTTGAATAGCTACGCGGAGCCTAGGCCAATAGTGCCAACTACTCAAACCTGTCACCCTACAGCCTGCAACAACCAAATTTCCACTACCATCTTCCTTCACGAAGGTAGAAGTGTTTGCAAACCTATGCGGGGAATGATGCGGAAAATGACCTTTAATCGACCCTGTGAGAGACTACTGTGGACAAACCATCTTTCAAGTGACAACTTGTGTCACTAAGGGAGACGCCTTTGAAAACCCTTGCGCGGCTTAGGAGGATAGTGTCATATACACAACTCTGTGAACCAACAGGGTGGAGAAGGAATCTTTCGCCTACCATCTGGTTTCACAAAGTTAAAATGTTTGAAAACCTATGCACGATCTACGTGGCAAGTTCCCTATACTCCACTCTGAAACACTCGGGGGAAATACTCTTTCACCTTAGAGCGTCTTTCACGAAGTGTGCAATGTTTGGATACACACGCGGGGCCTAGGCGGATAGTGTCATATACTCGACTCTGTGAAACAACGTTGCGGTGCAACAATCTTCCAACTGCCATCTGGTTTCACCGAGTGAGAACTCACTGAAAACCTAGGCACGGCTCATAATGTCAAACTGCACTTTGTGGCAACCATCTTTCCAACTAACAGCTTCCATCCCTACATTAGAAGCGTTTCAAAACCTATGCGGGGAACGATGTGGAAAGTGACCCATAGTCGACGCTGTGAGAGAGTACTCTGGACAAACCACCTTGCAAGTAACTTCTTGTTCCACCAAGATAGAAGAGTCTGGAAATCTAAGCACGGACTAGACGGGAAGTGCGAGATGCTCAACTCTGGGAAAACACACTGTGCTGAAAACATCTTTCAACTAGCACCTGATTTCAGTCAGTCACCACCGTTTGAAAACTTAGGCAGGGTCTACGCGGCAAGTGACAAAGAACCTATGAAACGACAAAGCGAAGAAACTCTCTTTCAAGTAACACATCGCTTCACTACATTAGAAGTGGTGGACAAACTATGCGGGTCATGTGCCGACAGAACCGTACACTCAACTCTGTCGAAGTGCACTTGGCGAAAACCATCTTTCAAGTTACATCTTGTATCCCTACGTTAGAAGGGTTTGACAAGCCAGGCAGGGAACAACGAGGAAAGGGACATACACACGACCCTGTGAGAGAATACCGTGGACAAACCATCTCTCAACTAACATCTTGTATCACTAAGTCAAAAATGCGTGAAAAAGCAGGCGGGGCCGATAACGACAGGGCCGTATACTCAATTCTGCCAAACAACAAAGTGAGGAAACCATCCTCCAACTAACATCCTGTTTGACGTAGAAAACTTAGAAAATGTATGCTGGAAACGACGTGGAAGGTGACATATAGCAGCCACTGTGAAAGAATCCTGTGGAGAAAGCGTTTTTCCACTGTCATCATGTGTCACTAAGTTACAAGTGTTTCACTCTTTCAGCTCACACCTTGTTCACTACGTTATAAATGTTGGAAAACCCATGGAGGGCTTATGCGGAAAGTGCCTTGTATGTAACTCTGTGAAAAAAAACAGTGTGGCAAAACCGTCGTTAAGAAAGATCTCGTTTCACAAAATTAGAAGAGTTTGAAACCCTATGCGGGGCGTACAGGGAAAGCGCTAGACACTCACCTCAGGGATACAAACACTTGGGGAAACAACCTTTCACTGAACGTCTGGTTACACTAAATTACAAGCGTTGAAAAACACATGCGGGGCCGAAGTGGAGAGTGCCGTACACTCCTTTCTGGGAAAGAACATTGGGAGGAAACCGTCGTTCACGGTCTACCCCGGGTCTCACTAAGTGAAACGTGTTTGGAAACCTATGTGAAGCCTACACGGAAAGTGCCATCACCTTGCGAAAAGCTTGTGGGGCAACGTTGTTTCAACTATCATCTAGTTTCACTAAGTTAAAATGGCTTCACAGCTATGCGGGATCTGTGCGGAAAGGGCCATATAGGCAACTCTGAGATAGACCACTGTGTGGAACCCATCCTCCAACTCATCTCTCGCTTCACTAAGTTAGAGGTGTTTGAAAACCACGCGGGGCCTACGCCGAAAGTGTCTCATACTCACCTCGGGACACAAGTCTATCTGGGAAGCATCTTTCTGCTGAGATCTGGTTGCACTCAGTAACAAGTGTTTGAAAACGCACGCAGGGCGTAGCAGGATGGTGCCATACACTCACCTCTGGGAAACTACACTGTGGGGAAGCCGCCTTTCAACTACCGTCTGGGTTCGCTGAGATAGGAGTGTTTGAAAACCTAGGAGAAGCCTAACGGCTAAGTGCCACATACTCAACTGTGGGAAACAACAGTGTGCTGAAACGATCTTTCAGCTAACATCTGGCCTCACGAATTGAAAACGGTTTGAAAACTATTCGGGGTCTAGGCGGAAAGTGCCAGGTACTCAGCTCTGTGACACAAGAGCTTGGGGAACCATCTTCCAACTAACATATTTCACTAAGTTAGAAGTCTTTGAAAACCGGGCGGAGACTACACCAAAAGTGTCATACAGTCACCTCTGTGAGTCACTGTGGGGAAGCCATTTTTCCAATAACGTCTCTCTTCACGAGGTTGGAAGTATTTGAACACCCGTGCAGGGCCGGCGTCAAAAGTGCCACATAGTCAACTCTGAAACAACACTGTGGGGTTTCCACGTTTCAATTAACCTCTTCTTGTTCCACTTAGAAGTGTTTGCAAACCTATGCCGGTACTACGCGGGAAGTGCTATAGGCTCAACTCTGTAAAACTCACTGTGGTGAAGCCACAGGCTTCACCCCACAGCCAAAGGGCATCTGGGTTCACTTGTTGGAAGTATGTGAAAACCTATGGGGGCTTATGCGGAAAGTGCCCTATGCTCAAGTGTGTCAAGCAGCTTTTGGGGAAACCACCTTTCAACTAACATCTTGTTTCACCGTGTTAGAAGTGTTTCAAACACTCTCCTAGGAACCATGAGAAAAGTGACGTATACTCGACACAGCCAAATCGTACTGTGGGGAGAAACGGTCTTCCAACTCACATCTGCTGTCGCCAAGTTAAAAGGGTTGGAAAACTTCTGCAGGGCCTATGCGCAAGGGCCGTGTACTCCATTCTGTGAAACGACGCTGTAGGGAAACAATCTTGCGACTAACATCTGGTTTCACTGTGAACTGTCTGAAAACCTACAAAGTGCCATATAGTCAACTGTGTGAAAGAGCACTCTGGGTAAAAGGTCTTGTGACCACCTGATTTAGGACGTTAGAAGCATTTGCAAAACTACGCCGGGATGAATGCAGAAAGTGCCATATACTCAACTCTGTCAAGCTGCACTTTGGCGAAACCATCTTTCAACTAACACCTTGTGTCGCTACCATAGAAACATGTTTGAAAACCTATGGAGGGAATGATGTGGAAAGGGTCATATATACGCAGCTCTGTCCAACCGGGCTTTGGGGAAACCACCTTTCAAGTGACATTTGATTCAACTAAATTGGAAGTGTCTGAAAGCTCCTGTGTGGTCCAGACTGAAAGGGCCTCCCACTCTATGAAAGAACACTGTGGGGAAAACGTCTTTCAACGTTCTCTTTCACTAAGTCAGAAGTGTTGGAAACCCCATGCGGGGATCGATGGGGAAAGTGACGTTGTGAGAGAGTACTGGGAAGAAACCATCTTTCAACTGGCATCTCGTCTCACTGAGAACTGTTTGAAAACATATGCACGGCCTACAAAGTGTACTAGAGCCAACTGTGTGAAAGAACACAGTGGGGAAAAATCATCTTTTAACTAACAGCTCGTTTCGCTCAGTTGGAAGTGTTTGAAGACCTATGTGGGGATCGAGGGGGAAGGTTACATACACCAGCCACTGTGAAAAGAACACTGTGCAGAAACCTTCTTTCAACTGATATCCTGTTTCACCTGGTTAGAAGTGTTTGAAGAACTCCGTGGGGGCTTATGCAGAAAGTGCCATGTACTCTGTCAAGTCCCTGCACGTTGGGACACCCTTTTGTGGAGAAACCGTCCTTCAACCACCATGTTAGAGTTATTATGTTATGTCTGAGTTACGTTCTGTTACAGTTACGTCATGTTATGTTATGTTATGTTATGTTATGTTTTCATGTTACGTTCTGTTATAGCTATTTGAAAACTTTATGCGGGGTCTATGTATAAAGTGCCATACACTCTGGCAAATAACACTGTGCGGAAACCGTCTTTCAACCAAAATCCTATTTCACTACATTAGAAGTGTTGGAAAACCCATGTGGAGTCGACACCAAAAGTGCCATGTACTCAACCTTGTGAAACAACTGTGTGGTGAAACTATCATCTGCTTCCACTGTTAGAAGTACTTGAAGACCCACGCAGGGCCAACAACGAAAGTGCCGTCTACAAAACTGTATGAAGAAACACTGCGGGGAAACAGCTTGCCACTAAAATCTTATTCCAATCAGATGAAATTGTTTGAAAACCTATGCGGAGCTTATAATGAAAGTGCCGTACACTCATCTCTGTGAAACAACAGCTTATCTGAGAGTTTTATACTCAACTCTATGGAAGAAGACGGTGGGGAAACCTTTCACCTAACATGTGGTTTCTCGAAGCTAGACGTGTGAAAACCAGGTTGCGGCCTATGCAGAAAGTGCCTTACACTCAAATCTGTGAAAGCAGAGTGTGCGGAACCATCTTTCAACAAACTTTCGGTTTCACTAATTTGGAAGTGATGGAAAACTTATGATCGGTTAACTATGAGACAAGTTGCCATATAGTCAACTCTGTGAAACAACACTCTGGTGTGAACCTCTTTCAACGACCGTCTGATTTCACTAATTTAGAAGGGTTTGAAAACCCACGCAGGCAGCAATGGGGAATGTACGATTACTCAACTCTGTGCCACAACAGTGTGGTGAAACCATCCTTCATAACATCTTGCTTCCCTGCCAGGTGTTGTCACCATTTGCAGGGAATTTTGACGAGAGTGACTTATACTCTATTGTGTAAAAAAATGTGGAAAAATGGTCTTTCAACCGACATCCTCTTTCACGAACGAAGTGTTTGAAAACCCATGCTGGGCTTTTGAGGAAACTGCCTTAGAGCCACTCTGTGGGGAATCCATCTTCCAACTAATCTCTTGCTTCACTCTAATGAAGCATAATGGGGCTCGAAAACCATAATGGGGCTACAGTGCACGCGCCACTTACTCGACTCTGTGAAACAGCACGGTCGGGAAACAATCTGTCTCTTAATATCAGTTGCAAGTGTTTGAAAACAGATGCGGGGCCTATGCACGAGGATCATGCCATGCCTTCAACGTTGTGAAATAACACTGTGGGGAAACCACCTTTCCACTACCATCTCGTTCCTCTTAGAACGGTTTGAAAACCTATGAGAAGCCTAAAAACTAAGGGCCATACACTCAACTGTGTGAAACAACGACGTGGTGAAAAGATCTTTCAAATAACATCTGGTTTCAATCATTGAGAATTGAAGACTATTGGGGGTTATGCGGAAAGGGTCATATACTCAAATCTGTGACACAACATGTGGGGAAACCATCTTTCAATCAACATCTTGTATAACTAAACTGGAAGCGTTAGAAAACCCATGGGGAGCCTATGCCGAAAGTGCCATATACTCACTCACCTCTGTCAGCCTGCACTTTGCGGAAACCATCTTGAGAGTAATATCCTGTAGCACCAAGTTAGGAAGGAGCGTTTGAAAAACTATGCGGGTAAAAGGCAGGAAGTACAAGATACTGACAACTGTGGAACAACACTGTGAGAAACCGTCTTTCAACTCAATTCTTCTTTCATTTAGGTTAGAAGTGTTTGAAAACCTATGCGCGGCGTATGGGGAAAGTGCCATTCTTTCAACTAATATCTGATTTCGCCCAGGGTGAACTCTTTTGGAAACCTATGCACAGCCCACACGGTAAGTGCCATATGCTGAACTCTGTGAAACAACCCTGTGGGGAAACGATCTTTCAACTAACATTTCGTTTCCCTAAGTTAGAAGTGTTTGAAAAGCTCTGCGGGACCTATGCAGAATTGCCCTATACTCCACTCTCAAACTGAACTCTTAGGGAAGCATTTTTCAGCTAACATCTTTATGAAACTACGTGAGGAGCATTGTAAAACCTGTGTGGGGAACGATGTGGAAAGTGACATATACTGTGGGACCCTGTGAGAAAATAGAGTGGACAATCCATCTATCAATTATCTTGGGGCACTAAGTTTGAAGTGTTTGAAAACCTATGCACGGCTTATGGGGAAAGTGCCATATACTCGACTCCCTTCACATATGTGTGTGGGCAAATCCTATGTCATCTAACCTCATGTATCTCTACGACTGAAGGGTTTGCAACCGCAGGCGGGGCCTGCATGAATAAGGCCATATGCACCACTTGGGAAACACCACTGTGGGGAAACCATCCTTCAACTAACATCTTGTTCACTGAGAAGGGTGTGAAACTATGCGGAGCCTTTGCTGAAAGTGCCACGTACAGAACTCGGTGGAAACAACACTGTGGTGAAACGATCTTTCAACGAACATCTCGTTTCAAGCCATAACTCTGTGAAAAAGTTTGCGGGGTATCTGCCGACAGTGCCATATATTCAACTCGGTGAAACTGCACTTTGCAGGAAGGAAGGCTCTTTCAAGTAACATCTGGTATCACGAAGTCAGAAGGGTTTGAAAACCTATGTGGGTAATGATGAGGAAAGTGACACATACTGGATACTGTGAGAAAATACCGTGGACAATCCATCTTTCAACTAACTCGTGTCACTAAGTTGGAAGTGTTTGCAAACCTAGGCGCAGCTTATGCAGAAAGTGCCGTATACTCGACGCTTTGAAAAAAAAGCACTCTGGACGAAGATTCTTTCATGAGTATGTAGTTTCAGAAAACTAAAGCAGTTTGACAAGCAACGCATGACCTACACGGAAAGTGCCATATACGCAACTCTGTGAAACAACGCTCTGAGGAAATGATCCTTCACCTAACATCTGGTTTCATTAAGTTGTGTTTGAATGCAAATGTTGGCCTAGAAGAATAGAACCATGTACTCAATACCGTGAAACAACAGTGTGGTGAAACCATCTTCCGACCACCATCTGCTTTCACTACGTTAGATGTGATTGAAACACCTTACAGGGAGGAACACTTAAAGTGCCGTAAACTCCGCTCTGTCGAACACTGCTGTGGTGAAACATACCTTCAACCAACCTCCGTTTCATCGAGTGACAACGGTTTGAAAAGCTATGCGGGACCCACAGGACAAGTGCCATATACTCAACACTGTGAAACAACACTGTGGAGAAACCCTATTTCAACCAAAACTTCGTTTCACTAAATTAGAAGTCTTTGAAACTCTATGAGCGACAGAGACGGAAAGGGCCATCTATTCAACTCTGTAACCAACAATACTGTGGTGAAAGAAACTTCAACTAACACTTGGTTTCACTGAGAGAACTCTTTGAAGACATAGGCAGGCCTACCCTGTGTCATACATTCATCTCTGTGAATCGACACATGGTGAAACCATCCTTCAGCTAGCATCACGTTTCACCCTGAAGTGTCTGAAAAGTTATGCGCGGGGCTATGCCGACGGTGCCATGCACTCAATTCTGTGAAATTGGACTTTGCGAAAACCACCTTTCAGCGAACATCATGTATCGTTACGTTGGAAGGTTTGAAAACATGCGCAGCTTATAGGAAATGCCAGAGAGTCAACTCTGAAAAACCACTGGTGAGAAACTGTCACCGAACATCTGCTTTCACGTCGTTAAAATAGTTTGAAAACTTAGGCATGACTTACAAGGAAACTGCCATCTACCCAAATCTGTTAAGTAACAATCTGGTGAAGTTGTCTTTCAATTAACATCGATCTGGTTTATATGAGTGGCAACTCTGGAAAACTCTCTGGGGTCAACATGGTAAGTGCGTTTGTAGGCACTGGCTTTGACAACCTATGCAGCTCCTGGCCGGAAAAACCAATACACTTCATTCACTGTGCGAAACAAAACTATGGGGAAATCATCTCGGTACGAACAACTGCTTTCACTACGTTAGAGCTTGTCCAAAACCATGGCGGGCCCTAGGCAAAAAGTGCCATATACGCAATTCTGTCAAACAACACTGGGGAATCCATCTTCCCACTAACCTCTGGTTTCACTAAGTTACCGGAGTTTGAACAGCCCGGCAGGGAATTGTGCGGAATGTGCCATATACTCAACTCCCTGAAACAACAGTATGCTGAAGCTCTCTTTCACCATTTGGTTTCAGAAACTTAAAGTAATTTCAACACCTAAGCATGACTTCCATGGAACGTGCCATATGCGCAACTGTTGAAACAACACTGTGGTGAAGCCACGTTTCACCTGAAACCTGCTTCCACTAGAGCTACAAATGTTTGAACACACGTGCGGGGCCCAGGCCGATAGTGCCATTTACTACCTTCTGTGAAATATGCTGGGTGAAACATTCCCTCAACTAACATCGGATTTCACCCAGTGAGAACTATTGGAAAACCTACTCAGAGAGTGCAGTAGACGCAACTCTATGAAAGGCCGGGGAGGTTATCGTTCTGTCACCTTGTCGTATGGTGAGAAGGGTTTGAAACGTTATGCGAACTCTATGAGGAAAGTGCCTTGTCCTCAACTTTGTGAAACAGCACTGTGGCGAAGGCGTCGTCCCTCTAGCATCTGATCTCAGAATTGGTGGAAAAGGAACGGCGGGTCTACAGGCAACGTGCCATATATTCCACTCTGTAAAACAGCACTGTGGGGAAGGGAAATCTTTCCCCTAAAGCTTCCTTTCACCAAGCTACAAACGTTGCAATGCACATGTGGGGCCTAGGCAGATAGTGCCATAGGCTGCATTCTCTGAAAATAACTGTGGGTGGAACATTCTTTCAAGTAACATTTGATTTCGCTAAGTGAGAACTCATGGGAACACCTATGCAAGGCCTACAGGACAAGGGTCGTATACTCATCTCTGTGAAACAACAGGGGGAGAAAGCGTCTTTCAAGTAGCATCCCGTTTCACAAGGTTAGAAGTCTTTGAATAGCTACGCGGAGCCTAGGCCAATAGTGCCAACTACTCAAACCTGTCACCCTACAGCCTGCAACAACCAAATTTCCACTACCATCTTCCTTCACGAAGGTAGAAGTGTTTGCAAACCTATGCGGGGAATGATGCGGAAAATGACCTTTAATCGACCCTGTGAGAGACTACTGTGGACAAACCATCTTTCAAGTGACAACTTGTGTCACTAAGGGAGACGCCTTTGAAAACCCTTGCGCGGCTTAGGAGGATAGTGTCATATACACAACTCTGTGAACCAACAGGGTGGAGAAGGAATCTTTCGCCTACCATCTGGTTTCACAAAGTTAAAATGTTTGAAAACCTATGCACGATCTACGTGGCAAGTTCCCTATACTCCACTCTGAAACACTCGGGGGAAATACTCTTTCACCTTAGAGGGTCTTTCACGAAGTGTGCAATGTTTGGATACACACGCGGGGCCTAGGCGGATAGTGTCATATACTCGACTCTGTGAAACAACGTTGCGGTGCAACAATCTTCCAACTGCCATCTGGTTTCACCGAGTGAGAACTCACTGAAAACCTAGGCACGGCTCATAATGTCAAACTGCACTTTGTGGCAACCATCTTTCCAACTAACAGCTTCCATCCCTACATTAGAAGCGTTTCAAAACCTATGCGGGGAACGATGTGGAAAGTGACCCATAGTCGACGCTGTGAGAGAGTACTCTGGACAAACCACCTTGCAAGTAACTTCTTGTTCCACCAAGATAGAAGAGTCTGGAAATCTAAGCACGGACTAGACGGGAAGTGCGAGATGCTCAACTCTGGGAAAACACACTGTGCTGAAAACATCTTTCAACTAGCACCTGATTTCAGTCAGTCACCACCGTTTGAAAACTTAGGCAGGGTCTACGCGGCAAGTGACAAAGAACCTGTGAAACGACAAAGCGAAGAAACTCTCTTTCAAGTAACACATCGCTTCACTACATTAGAAGTGGTGGACAAACTATGCGGGTCATGTGCCGACAGAACCGTACGCTCAACTCTGTCGAAGTGCACTTGGCGAAAACCATCTTTCAAGTTACATCTTGTATCCCTACGTTAGAAGGGTTTGACAAGCCAGGCAGGGAACAACGAGGAAAGGGACATACACACGACCCTGTGAGAGAATACCGTGGACAAACCATCTCTCAACTAACATCTTGTATCACTAAGTCAAAAATGCGTGAAAAAGCAGGCGGGGCCGATAACGACAGGGCCGTATACTCAATTCTGCCAAACAACAAAGTGAGGAAACCATCCTCCAACTAACATCCTGTTTGACGTAGAAAACTTAGAAAATGTATGCTGGAAACGACGTGGAAGGTGACATATAGCAGCCACTGTGAAAGAATCCTGTGGAGAAAGCGTTTTTCCACTGTCATCATGTGTCACTAAGTTACAAGTGTTTCACTCTTTCAGCTCACACCTTGTTCACTACGTTATAAATGTTGGAAAACCCATGGAGGGCTTATGCGGAAAGTGCCTTGTATGTAACTCTGTGAAAAAAAACAGTGTGGCAAAACCGTCGTTAAGAAAGATCTCGTTTCACAAAATTAGAAGAGTTTGAAACCCTATGCGGGGCGTACAGGGAAAGCGCTAGACACTCACCTCAGGGATACAAACACTTGGGGAAACAACCTTTCACTGAACGTCTGGTTACACTAAATTACAAGCGTTGAAAAACACATGCGGGGCCGAAGTGGAGAGTGCCGTACACTCCTTTCTGGGAAAGAACATTGGGAGGAAACCGTCGTTCACGGTCTACCCCGGGTCTCACTAAGTGAAACGTGTTTGGAAACCTATGTGAAGCCTACACGGAAAGTGCCATCACCTTGCGAAAAGCTTGTGGGGCAACGTTGTTTCAACTATCATCTAGTTTCACTAAGTTAAAATGGCTTCACAGCTATGCGGGATCTGTGCGGAAAGGGCCATATAGGCAACTCTGAGATAGACCACTGTGTGGAACCCATCCTCCAACTCATCTCTCGCTTCACTAAGTTAGAGGTGTTTGAAAACCACGCGGGGCCTACGCCGAAAGTGTCTCATACTCACCTCGGGACACAAGTCTATCTGGGAAGCATCTTTCTGCTGAGATCTGGTTGCACTCAGTAACAAGTGTTTGAAAACGCACGCAGGGCGTAGCAGGATGGTGCCATACACTCACCTCTGGGAAACTACACTGTGGGGAAGCCGCCTTTCAACTACCGTCTGGGTTCGCTGAGATAGGAGTGTTTGAAAACCTAGGAGAAGCCTAACGGCTAAGTGCCACATACTCAACTGTGGGAAACAACAGTGTGCTGAAACGATCTTTCAGCTAACATCTGGCCTCACGAATTGAAAACGGTTTGAAAACTATTCGGGGTCTAGGCGGAAAGTGCCAGGTACTCAGCTCTGTGACACAAGAGCTTGGGGAACCATCTTCCAACTAACATATTTCACTAAGTTAGAAGTCTTTGAAAACCGGGCGGAGACTACACCAAAAGTGTCATACAGTCACCTCTGTGAGTCACTGTGGGGAAGCCATTTTTCCAATAACGTCTCTCTTCACGAGGTTGGAAGTATTTGAACACCCGTGCAGGGCCGGCGTCAAAAGTGCCACATAGTCAACTCTGAAACAACACTGTGGGGTTTCCACGTTTCAATTAACCTCTTCTTGTTCCACTTAGAAGTGTTTGCAAACCTATGCCGGTACTACGCGGGAAGTGCTATAGGCTCAACTCTGTAAAACTCACTGTGGTGAAGCCACAGGCTTCACCCCACAGCCAAAGGGCATCTGGGTTCACTTGTTGGAAGTATGTGAAAACCTATGGGGGCTTATGCGGAAAGTGCCCTATGCTCAAGTGTGTCAAGCAGCTTTTGGGGAAACCACCTTTCAACTAACATCTTGTTTCACCGTGTTAGAAGTGTTTCAAACACTCTCCTAGGAACCATGAGAAAAGTGACGTATACTCGACACAGCCAAATCGTACTGTGGGGAGAAACGGTCTTCCAACTCACATCTGCTGTCGCCAAGTTAAAAGGGTTGGAAAACTTCTGCAGGGCCTATGCGCAAGGGCCGTGTACTCCATTCTGTGAAACGACGCTGTAGGGAAACAATCTTGCGACTAACATCTGGTTTCACTGTGAACTGTCTGAAAACCTACAAAGTGCCATATAGTCAACTGTGTGAAAGAGCACTCTGGGTAAAAGGTCTTGTGACCACCTGATTTAGGACGTTAGAAGCATTTGCAAAACTACGCCGGGATGAATGCAGAAAGTGCCATATACTCAACTCTGTCAAGCTGCACTTTGGCGAAACCATCTTTCAACTAACACCTTGTGTCGCTACCATAGAAACATGTTTGAAAACCTATGGAGGGAATGATGTGGAAAGGGTCATATATACGCAGCTCTGTCCAACCGGGCTTTGGGGAAACCACCTTTCAAGTGACATTTGATTCAACTAAATTGGAAGTGTCTGAAAGCTCCTGTGTGGTCCAGACTGAAAGGGCCTCCCACTCTATGAAAGAACACTGTGGGGAAAACGTCTTTCAACGTTCTCTTTCACTAAGTCAGAAGTGTTGGAAACCCCATGCGGGGATCGATGGGGAAAGTGACGTTGTGAGAGAGTACTGGGAAGAAACCATCTTTCAACTGGCATCTCGTCTCACTGAGAACTGTTTGAAAACATATGCACGGCCTACAAAGTGTACTAGAGCCAACTGTGTGAAAGAACACAGTGGGGAAAAATCATCTTTTAACTAACAGCTCGTTTCGCTCAGTTGGAAGTGTTTGAAGACCTATGTGGGGATCGAGGGGGAAGGTTACATACACCAGCCACTGTGAAAAGAACACTGTGCAGAAACCTTCTTTCAACTGATATCCTGTTTCACCTGGTTAGAAGTGTTTGAAGAACTCCGTGGGGGCTTATGCAGAAAGTGCCATGTACTCTGTCAAGTCCCTGCACGTTGGGACACCCTTTTGTGGAGAAACCGTCCTTCAACCACCATGTTAGAGTTATTATGTTATGTCTGAGTTACGTTCTGTTACAGTTACGTCATGTTATGTTATGTTATGTTATGTTATGTTATGTTATGTTTTCATGTTACGTTCTGTTATAGCTATTTGAAAACTTTATGCGGGGTCTATGTATAAATTGCCATACACTCTGGCAAATAACACTGTGCGGAAACCGTCTTTCAACCAAAATCCTATTTCACTACATTAGAAGTGTTGGAAAACCCATGTGGAGTCGACACCAAAAGTGCCATGTACTCAACCTTGTGAAACAACTGTGTGGTGAAACTATCATCTGCTTCCACTGTTAGAAGTACTTGAAGACCCACGCAGGGCCAACAACGAAAGTGCCGTCTACAAAACTGTATGAAGAAACACTGCGGGGAAACAGCTTGCCACTAAAATCTTATTCCAATCAGATGAAATTGTTTGAAAACCTATGCGGAGCTTATAATGAAAGTGCCGTACACTCATCTCTGTGAAACAACAGCTTATCTGAGAGTTTTATACTCAACTCTATGGAAGAAGACGGTGGGGAAACCTTTCACCTAACATGTGGTTTCTCGAAGCTAGACGTGTGAAAACCAGGTTGCGGCCTATGCAGAAAGTGCCTTACACTCAAATCTGTGAAAGCAGAGTGTGCGGAACCATCTTTCAACAAACTTTCGGTTTCACTAATTTGGAAGTGATGGAAAACTTATGATCGGTTAACTATGAGACAAGTTGCCATATAGTCAACTCTGTGAAACAACACTCTGGTGTGAACCTCTTTCAACGACCGTCTGATTTCACTAATTTAGAAGGGTTTGAAAACCCACGCAGGCAGCAATGGGGAATGTACGATTACTCAACTCTGTGCCACAACAGTGTGGTGAAACCATCCTTCATAACATCTTGCTTCCCTGCCAGGTGTTGTCACCATTTGCAGGGAATTTTGACGAGAGTGACTTATACTCTATTGTGTAAAAAAATGTGGAAAAATGGTCTTTCAACCGACATCCTCTTTCACGAACGAAGTGTTTGAAAACCCATGCTGGGCTTTTGAGGAAACTGCCTTAGAGCCACTCTGTGGGGAATCCATCTTCCAACTAATCTCTTGCTTCACTCTAATGAAGCATAATGGGGCTCGAAAACCATAATGGGGCTACAGTGCACGCGCCACTTACTCGACTCTGTGAAACAGCACGGTCGGGAAACAATCTGTCTCTTAATATCAGTTGCAAGTGTTTGAAAACAGATGCGGGGCCTATGCACGAGGATCATGCCATGCCTTCAACGTTGTGAAATAACACTGTGGGGAAACCACCTTTCCACTACCATCTCGTTCCTCTTAGAACGGTTTGAAAACCTATGAGAAGCCTAAAAACTAAGGGCCATACACTCAACTGTGTGAAACAACGACGTGGTGAAAAGATCTTTCAAATAACATCTGGTTTCAATCATTGAGAATTGAAGACTATTGGGGGTTATGCGGAAAGGGTCATATACTCAAATCTGTGACACAACATGTGGGGAAACCATCTTTCAATCAACATCTTGTATAACTAAACTGGAAGCGTTAGAAAACCCATGGGGAGCCTATGCCGAAAGTGCCATATACTCACTCACCTCTGTCAGCCTGCACTTTGCGGAAACCATCTTGAGAGTAATATCCTGTAGCACCAAGTTAGGAAGGAGCGTTTGAAAAACTATGCGGGTAAAAGGCAGGAAGTACAAGATACTGACAACTGTGGAACAACACTGTGAGAAACCGTCTTTCAACTCAATTCTTCTTTCATTTAGGTTAGAAGTGTTTGAAAACCTATGCGCGGCGTATGGGGAAAGTGCCATTCTTTCAACTAATATCTGATTTCGCCCAGGGTGAACTCTTTTGGAAACCTATGCACAGCCCACACGGTAAGTGCCATATGCTGAACTCTGTGAAACAACCCTGTGGGGAAACGATCTTTCAACTAACATTTCGTTTCCCTAAGTTAGAAGTGTTTGAAAAGCTCTGCGGGACCTATGCAGAATTGCCCTATACTCCACTCTCAAACTGAACTCTTAGGGAAGCATTTTTCAGCTAACATCTTTATGAAACTACGTGAGGAGCATTGTAAAACCTGTGTGGGGAACGATGTGGAAAGTGACATATACTGTGGGACCCTGTGAGAAAATAGAGTGGACAATCCATCTATCAATTATCTTGGGGCACTAAGTTTGAAGTGTTTGAAAACCTATGCACGGCTTATGGGGAAAGTGCCATATACTCGACTCCCTTCACATATGTGTGTGGGCAAATCCTATGTCATCTAACCTCATGTATCTCTACGACTGAAGGGTTTGCAACCGCAGGCGGGGCCTGCATGAATAAGGCCATATGCACCACTTGGGAAACACCACTGTGGGGAAACCATCCTTCAACTAACATCTTGTTCACTGAGAAGGGTGTGAAACTATGCGGAGCCTTTGCTGAAAGTGCCACGTACAGAACTCGGTGGAAACAACACTGTGGTGAAACGATCTTTCAACGAACATCTCGTTTCAAGCCATAACTCTGTGAAAAAGTTTGCGGGGTATCTGCCGACAGTGCCATATATTCAACTCGGTGAAACTGCACTTTGCAGGAAGGAAGGCTCTTTCAAGTAACATCTGGTATCACGAAGTCAGAAGGGTTTGAAAACCTATGTGGGTAATGATGAGGAAAGTGACACATACTGGATACTGTGAGAAAATACCGTGGACAATCCATCTTTCAACTAACTCGTGTCACTAAGTTGGAAGTGTTTGCAAACCTAGGCGCAGCTTATGCAGAAAGTGCCGTATACTCGACGCTTTGAAAAAAAAGCACTCTGGACGAAGATTCTTTCATGAGTATGTAGTTTCAGAAAACTAAAGCAGTTTGACAAGCAACGCATGACCTACACGGAAAGTGCCATATACGCAACTCTGTGAAACAACGCTCTGAGGAAATGATCCTTCACCTAACATCTGGTTTCATTAAGTTGTGTTTGAATGCAAATGTTGGCCTAGAAGAATAGAACCATGTACTCAATACCGTGAAACAACAGTGTGGTGAAACCATCTTCCGACCACCATCTGCTTTCACTACGTTAGATGTGATTGAAACACCTTACAGGGAGGAACACTTAAAGTGCCGTAAACTCCGCTCTGTCGAACACTGCTGTGGTGAAACATACCTTCAACCAACCTCCGTTTCATCGAGTGACAACGGTTTGAAAAGCTATGCGGGACCCACAGGACAAGTGCCATATACTCAACACTGTGAAACAACACTGTGGAGAAACCCTATTTCAACCAAAACTTCGTTTCACTAAATTAGAAGTCTTTGAAACTCTATGAGCGACAGAGACGGAAAGGGCCATCTATTCAACTCTGTAACCAACAATACTGTGGTGAAAGAAACTTCAACTAACACTTGGTTTCACTGAGAGAACTCTTTGAAGACATAGGCAGGCCTACCCTGTGTCATACATTCATCTCTGTGAATCGACACATGGTGAAACCATCCTTCAGCTAGCATCACGTTTCACCCTGAAGTGTCTGAAAAGTTATGCGCGGGGCTATGCCGACGGTGCCATGCACTCAATTCTGTGAAATTGGACTTTGCGAAAACCACCTTTCAGCGAACATCATGTATCGTTACGTTGGAAGGTTTGAAAACATGCGCAGCTTATAGGAAATGCCAGAGAGTCAACTCTGAAAAACCACTGGTGAGAAACTGTCACCGAACATCTGCTTTCACGTCGTTAAAATAGTTTGAAAACTTAGGCATGACTTACAAGGAAACTGCCATCTACCCAAATCTGTTAAGTAACAATCTGGTGAAGTTGTCTTTCAATTAACATCGATCTGGTTTATATGAGTGGCAACTCTGGAAAACTCTCTGGGGTCAACATGGTAAGTGCGTTTGTAGGCACTGGCTTTGACAACCTATGCAGCTCCTGGCCGGAAAAACCAATACACTTCATTCACTGTGCGAAACAAAACTATGGGGAAATCATCTCGGTACGAACAACTGCTTTCACTACGTTAGAGCTTGTCCAAAACCATGGCGGGCCCTAGGCAAAAAGTGCCATATACGCAATTCTGTCAAACAACACTGGGGAATCCATCTTCCCACTAACCTCTGGTTTCACTAAGTTACCGGAGTTTGAACAGCCCGGCAGGGAATTGTGCGGAATGTGCCATATACTCAACTCCCTGAAACAACAGTATGCTGAAGCTCTCTTTCACCATTTGGTTTCAGAAACTTAAAGTAATTTCAACACCTAAGCATGACTTCCATGGAACGTGCCATATGCGCAACTGTTGAAACAACACTGTGGTGAAGCCACGTTTCACCTGAAACCTGCTTCCACTAGAGCTACAGATGTTTGAACACACGTGCGGGGCCCAGGCCGATAGTGCCATTTACTACCTTCTGTGAAATATGCTGGGTGAAACATTCCCTCAACTAACATCGGATTTCACCCAGTGAGAACTATTGGAAAACCTACTCAGAGAGTGCAGTAGACGCAACTCTATGAAAGGCCGGGGAGGTTATCGTTCTGTCACCTTGTCGTATGGTGAGAAGGGTTTGAAACGTTATGCGAACTCTATGAGGAAAGTGCCTTGTCCTCAACTTTGTGAAACAGCACTGTGGCGAAGGCGTCGTCCCTCTAGCATCTGATCTCAGAATTGGTGGAAAAGGAACGGCGGGTCTACAGGCAACGTGCCATATATTCCACTCTGTAAAACAGCACTGTGGGGAAGGGAAATCTTTCCCCTAAAGCTTCCTTTCACCAAGCTACAAACGTTGCAATGCACATGTGGGGCCTAGGCAGATAGTGCCATAGGCTGCATTCTCTGAAAATAACTGTGGGTGGAACATTCTTTCAAGTAACATTTGATTTCGCTAAGTGAGAACTCATGGGAACACCTATGCAAGGCCTACAGGACAAGGGTCGTATACTCATCTCTGTGAAACAACAGGGGGAGAAAGCGTCTTTCAAGTAGCATCCCGTTTCACAAGGTTAGAAGTCTTTGAATAGCTACGCGGAGCCTAGGCCAATAGTGCCAACTACTCAAACCTGTCACCCTACAGCCTGCAACAACCAAATTTCCACTACCATCTTCCTTCACGAAGGTAGAAGTGTTTGCAAACCTATGCGGGGAATGATGCGGAAAATGACCTTTAATCGACCCTGTGAGAGACTACTGTGGACAAACCATCTTTCAAGTGACAACTTGTGTCACTAAGGGAGACGCCTTTGAAAACCCTTGCGCGGCTTAGGAGGATAGTGTCATATACACAACTCTGTGAACCAACAGGGTGGAGAAGGAATCTTTCGCCTACCATCTGGTTTCACAAAGTTAAAATGTTTGAAAACCTATGCACGATCTACGTGGCAAGTTCCCTATACTCCACTCTGAAACACTCGGGGGAAATACTCTTTCACCTTAGAGGGTCTTTCACGAAGTGTGCAATGTTTGGATACACACGCGGGGCCTAGGCGGATAGTGTCATATACTCGACTCTGTGAAACAACGTTGCGGTGCAACAATCTTCCAACTGCCATCTGGTTTCACCGAGTGAGAACTCACTGAAAACCTAGGCACGGCTCATAATGTCAAACTGCACTTTGTGGCAACCATCTTTCCAACTAACAGCTTCCATCCCTACATTAGAAGCGTTTCAAAACCTATGCGGGGAACGATGTGGAAAGTGACCCATAGTCGACGCTGTGAGAGAGTACTCTGGACAAACCACCTTGCAAGTAACTTCTTGTTCCACCAAGATAGAAGAGTCTGGAAATCTAAGCACGGACTAGACGGGAAGTGCGAGATGCTCAACTCTGGGAAAACACACTGTGCTGAAAACATCTTTCAACTAGCACCTGATTTCAGTCAGTCACCACCGTTTGAAAACTTAGGCAGGGTCTACGCGGCAAGTGACAAAGAACCTATGAAACGACAAAGCGAAGAAACTCTCTTTCAAGTAACACATCGCTTCACTACATTAGAAGTGGTGGACAAACTATGCGGGTCATGTGCCGACAGAACCGTACGCTCAACTCTGTCGAAGTGCACTTGGCGAAAACCATCTTTCAAGTTACATCTTGTATCCCTACGTTAGAAGGGTTTGACAAGCCAGGCAGGGAACAACGAGGAAAGGGACATACACACGACCCTGTGAGAGAATACCGTGGACAAACCATCTCTCAACTAACATCTTGTATCACTAAGTCAAAAATGCGTGAAAAAGCAGGCGGGGCCGATAACGACAGGGCCGTATACTCAATTCTGCCAAACAACAAAGTGAGGAAACCATCCTCCAACTAACATCCTGTTTGACGTAGAAAACTTAGAAAATGTATGCTGGAAACGACGTGGAAGGTGACATATAGCAGCCACTGTGAAAGAATCCTGTGGAGAAAGCGTTTTTCCACTGTCATCATGTGTCACTAAGTTACAAGTGTTTCACTCTTTCAGCTCACACCTTGTTCACTACGTTATAAATGTTGGAAAACCCATGGAGGGCTTATGCGGAAAGTGCCTTGTATGTAACTCTGTGAAAAAAAACAGTGTGGCAAAACCGTCGTTAAGAAAGATCTCGTTTCACAAAATTAGAAGAGTTTGAAACCCTATGCGGGGCGTACAGGGAAAGCGCTAGACACTCACCTCAGGGATACAAACACTTGGGGAAACAACCTTTCACTGAACGTCTGGTTACACTAAATTACAAGCGTTGAAAAACACATGCGGGGCCGAAGTGGAGAGTGCCGTACACTCCTTTCTGGGAAAGAACATTGGGAGGAAACCGTCGTTCACGGTCTACCCCGGGTCTCACTAAGTGAAACGTGTTTGGAAACCTATGTGAAGCCTACACGGAAAGTGCCATCACCTTGCGAAAAGCTTGTGGGGCAACGTTGTTTCAACTATCATCTAGTTTCACTAAGTTAAAATGGCTTCACAGCTATGCGGGATCTGTGCGGAAAGGGCCATATAGGCAACTCTGAGATAGACCACTGTGTGGAACCCATCCTCCAACTCATCTCTCGCTTCACTAAGTTAGAGGTGTTTGAAAACCACGCGGGGCCTACGCCGAAAGTGTCTCATACTCACCTCGGGACACAAGTCTATCTGGGAAGCATCTTTCTGCTGAGATCTGGTTGCACTCAGTAACAAGTGTTTGAAAACGCACGCAGGGCGTAGCAGGATGGTGCCATACACTCACCTCTGGGAAACTACACTGTGGGGAAGCCGCCTTTCAACTACCGTCTGGGTTCGCTGAGATAGGAGTGTTTGAAAACCTAGGAGAAGCCTAACGGCTAAGTGCCACATACTCAACTGTGGGAAACAACAGTGTGCTGAAACGATCTTTCAGCTAACATCTGGCCTCACGAATTGAAAACGGTTTGAAAACTATTCGGGGTCTAGGCGGAAAGTGCCAGGTACTCAGCTCTGTGACACAAGAGCTTGGGGAACCATCTTCCAACTAACATATTTCACTAAGTTAGAAGTCTTTGAAAACCGGGCGGAGACTACACCAAAAGTGTCATACAGTCACCTCTGTGAGTCACTGTGGGGAAGCCATTTTTCCAATAACGTCTCTCTTCACGAGGTTGGAAGTATTTGAACACCCGTGCAGGGCCGGCGTCAAAAGTGCCACATAGTCAACTCTGAAACAACACTGTGGGGTTTCCACGTTTCAATTAACCTCTTCTTGTTCCACTTAGAAGTGTTTGCAAACCTATGCCGGTACTACGCGGGAAGTGCTATAGGCTCAACTCTGTAAAACTCACTGTGGTGAAGCCACAGGCTTCACCCCACAGCCAAAGGGCATCTGGGTTCACTTGTTGGAAGTATGTGAAAACCTATGGGGGCTTATGCGGAAAGTGCCCTATGCTCAAGTGTGTCAAGCAGCTTTTGGGGAAACCACCTTTCAACTAACATCTTGTTTCACCGTGTTAGAAGTGTTTCAAACACTCTCCTAGGAACCATGAGAAAAGTGACGTATACTCGACACAGCCAAATCGTACTGTGGGGAGAAACGGTCTTCCAACTCACATCTGCTGTCGCCAAGTTAAAAGGGTTGGAAAACTTCTGCAGGGCCTATGCGCAAGGGCCGTGTACTCCATTCTGTGAAACGACGCTGTAGGGAAACAATCTTGCGACTAACATCTGGTTTCACTGTGAACTGTCTGAAAACCTACAAAGTGCCATATAGTCAACTGTGTGAAAGAGCACTCTGGGTAAAAGGTCTTGTGACCACCTGATTTAGGACGTTAGAAGCATTTGCAAAACTACGCCGGGATGAATGCAGAAAGTGCCATATACTCAACTCTGTCAAGCTGCACTTTGGCGAAACCATCTTTCAACTAACACCTTGTGTCGCTACCATAGAAACATGTTTGAAAACCTATGGAGGGAATGATGTGGAAAGGGTCATATATACGCAGCTCTGTCCAACCGGGCTTTGGGGAAACCACCTTTCAAGTGACATTTGATTCAACTAAATTGGAAGTGTCTGAAAGCTCCTGTGTGGTCCAGACTGAAAGGGCCTCCCACTCTATGAAAGAACACTGTGGGGAAAACGTCTTTCAACGTTCTCTTTCACTAAGTCAGAAGTGTTGGAAACCCCATGCGGGGATCGATGGGGAAAGTGACGTTGTGAGAGAGTACTGGGAAGAAACCATCTTTCAACTGGCATCTCGTCTCACTGAGAACTGTTTGAAAACATATGCACGGCCTACAAAGTGTACTAGAGCCAACTGTGTGAAAGAACACAGTGGGGAAAAATCATCTTTTAACTAACAGCTCGTTTCGCTCAGTTGGAAGTGTTTGAAGACCTATGTGGGGATCGAGGGGGAAGGTTACATACACCAGCCACTGTGAAAAGAACACTGTGCAGAAACCTTCTTTCAACTGATATCCTGTTTCACCTGGTTAGAAGTGTTTGAAGAACTCCGTGGGGGCTTATGCAGAAAGTGCCATGTACTCTGTCAAGTCCCTGCACGTTGGGACACCCTTTTGTGGAGAAACCGTCCTTCAACCACCATGTTAGAGTTATTATGTTATGTCTGAGTTACGTTCTGTTACAGTTACGTCATGTTATGTTATGTTATGTTATGTTATGTTATGTTATGTTTTCATGTTACGTTCTGTTATAGCTATTTGAAAACTTTATGCGGGGTCTATGTATAAAGTGCCATACACTCTGGCAAATAACACTGTGCGGAAACCGTCTTTCAACCAAAATCCTATTTCACTACATTAGAAGTGTTGGAAAACCCATGTGGAGTCGACACCAAAAGTGCCATGTACTCAACCTTGTGAAACAACTGTGTGGTGAAACTATCATCTGCTTCCACTGTTAGAAGTACTTGAAGACCCACGCAGGGCCAACAACGAAAGTGCCGTCTACAAAACTGTATGAAGAAACACTGCGGGGAAACAGCTTGCCACTAAAATCTTATTCCAATCAGATGAAATTGTTTGAAAACCTATGCGGAGCTTATAATGAAAGTGCCGTACACTCATCTCTGTGAAACAACAGCTTATCTGAGAGTTTTATACTCAACTCTATGGAAGAAGACGGTGGGGAAACCTTTCACCTAACATGTGGTTTCTCGAAGCTAGACGTGTGAAAACCAGGTTGCGGCCTATGCAGAAAGTGCCTTACACTCAAATCTGTGAAAGCAGAGTGTGCGGAACCATCTTTCAACAAACTTTCGGTTTCACTAATTTGGAAGTGATGGAAAACTTATGATCGGTTAACTATGAGACAAGTTGCCATATAGTCAACTCTGTGAAACAACACTCTGGTGTGAACCTCTTTCAACGACCGTCTGATTTCACTAATTTAGAAGGGTTTGAAAACCCACGCAGGCAGCAATGGGGAATGTACGATTACTCAACTCTGTGCCACAACAGTGTGGTGAAACCATCCTTCATAACATCTTGCTTCCCTGCCAGGTGTTGTCACCATTTGCAGGGAATTTTGACGAGAGTGACTTATACTCTATTGTGTAAAAAAATGTGGAAAAATGGTCTTTCAACCGACATCCTCTTTCACGAACGAAGTGTTTGAAAACCCATGCTGGGCTTTTGAGGAAACTGCCTTAGAGCCACTCTGTGGGGAATCCATCTTCCAACTAATCTCTTGCTTCACTCTAATGAAGCATAATGGGGCTCGAAAACCATAATGGGGCTACAGTGCACGCGCCACTTACTCGACTCTGTGAAACAGCACGGTCGGGAAACAATCTGTCTCTTAATATCAGTTGCAAGTGTTTGAAAACAGATGCGGGGCCTATGCACGAGGATCATGCCATGCCTTCAACGTTGTGAAATAACACTGTGGGGAAACCACCTTTCCACTACCATCTCGTTCCTCTTAGAACGGTTTGAAAACCTATGAGAAGCCTAAAAACTAAGGGCCATACACTCAACTGTGTGAAACAACGACGTGGTGAAAAGATCTTTCAAATAACATCTGGTTTCAATCATTGAGAATTGAAGACTATTGGGGGTTATGCGGAAAGGGTCATATACTCAAATCTGTGACACAACATGTGGGGAAACCATCTTTCAATCAACATCTTGTATAACTAAACTGGAAGCGTTAGAAAACCCATGGGGAGCCTATGCCGAAAGTGCCATATACTCACTCACCTCTGTCAGCCTGCACTTTGCGGAAACCATCTTGAGAGTAATATCCTGTAGCACCAAGTTAGGAAGGAGCGTTTGAAAAACTATGCGGGTAAAAGGCAGGAAGTACAAGATACTGACAACTGTGGAACAACACTGTGAGAAACCGTCTTTCAACTCAATTCTTCTTTCATTTAGGTTAGAAGTGTTTGAAAACCTATGCGCGGCGTATGGGGAAAGTGCCATTCTTTCAACTAATATCTGATTTCGCCCAGGGTGAACTCTTTTGGAAACCTATGCACAGCCCACACGGTAAGTGCCATATGCTGAACTCTGTGAAACAACCCTGTGGGGAAACGATCTTTCAACTAACATTTCGTTTCCCTAAGTTAGAAGTGTTTGAAAAGCTCTGCGGGACCTATGCAGAATTGCCCTATACTCCACTCTCAAACTGAACTCTTAGGGAAGCATTTTTCAGCTAACATCTTTATGAAACTACGTGAGGAGCATTGTAAAACCTGTGTGGGGAACGATGTGGAAAGTGACATATACTGTGGGACCCTGTGAGAAAATAGAGTGGACAATCCATCTATCAATTATCTTGGGGCACTAAGTTTGAAGTGTTTGAAAACCTATGCACGGCTTATGGGGAAAGTGCCATATACTCGACTCCCTTCACATATGTGTGTGGGCAAATCCTATGTCATCTAACCTCATGTATCTCTACGACTGAAGGGTTTGCAACCGCAGGCGGGGCCTGCATGAATAAGGCCATATGCACCACTTGGGAAACACCACTGTGGGGAAACCATCCTTCAACTAACATCTTGTTCACTGAGAAGGGTGTGAAACTATGCGGAGCCTTTGCTGAAAGTGCCACGTACAGAACTCGGTGGAAACAACACTGTGGTGAAACGATCTTTCAACGAACATCTCGTTTCAAGCCATAACTCTGTGAAAAAGTTTGCGGGGTATCTGCCGACAGTGCCATATATTCAACTCGGTGAAACTGCACTTTGCAGGAAGGAAGGCTCTTTCAAGTAACATCTGGTATCACGAAGTCAGAAGGGTTTGAAAACCTATGTGGGTAATGATGAGGAAAGTGACACATACTGGATACTGTGAGAAAATACCGTGGACAATCCATCTTTCAACTAACTCGTGTCACTAAGTTGGAAGTGTTTGCAAACCTAGGCGCAGCTTATGCAGAAAGTGCCGTATACTCGACGCTTTGAAAAAAAAGCACTCTGGACGAAGATTCTTTCATGAGTATGTAGTTTCAGAAAACTAAAGCAGTTTGACAAGCAACGCATGACCTACACGGAAAGTGCCATATACGCAACTCTGTGAAACAACGCTCTGAGGAAATGATCCTTCACCTAACATCTGGTTTCATTAAGTTGTGTTTGAATGCAAATGTTGGCCTAGAAGAATAGAACCATGTACTCAATACCGTGAAACAACAGTGTGGTGAAACCATCTTCCGACCACCATCTGCTTTCACTACGTTAGATGTGATTGAAACACCTTACAGGGAGGAACACTTAAAGTGCCGTAAACTCCGCTCTGTCGAACACTGCTGTGGTGAAACATACCTTCAACCAACCTCCGTTTCATCGAGTGACAACGGTTTGAAAAGCTATGCGGGACCCACAGGACAAGTGCCATATACTCAACACTGTGAAACAACACTGTGGAGAAACCCTATTTCAACCAAAACTTCGTTTCACTAAATTAGAAGTCTTTGAAACTCTATGAGCGACAGAGACGGAAAGGGCCATCTATTCAACTCTGTAACCAACAATACTGTGGTGAAAGAAACTTCAACTAACACTTGGTTTCACTGAGAGAACTCTTTGAAGACATAGGCAGGCCTACCCTGTGTCATACATTCATCTCTGTGAATCGACACATGGTGAAACCATCCTTCAGCTAGCATCACGTTTCACCCTGAAGTGTCTGAAAAGTTATGCGCGGGGCTATGCCGACGGTGCCATGCACTCAATTCTGTGAAATTGGACTTTGCGAAAACCACCTTTCAGCGAACATCATGTATCGTTACGTTGGAAGGTTTGAAAACATGCGCAGCTTATAGGAAATGCCAGAGAGTCAACTCTGAAAAACCACTGGTGAGAAACTGTCACCGAACATCTGCTTTCACGTCGTTAAAATAGTTTGAAAACTTAGGCATGACTTACAAGGAAACTGCCATCTACCCAAATCTGTTAAGTAACAATCTGGTGAAGTTGTCTTTCAATTAACATCGATCTGGTTTATATGAGTGGCAACTCTGGAAAACTCTCTGGGGTCAACATGGTAAGTGCGTTTGTAGGCACTGGCTTTGACAACCTATGCAGCTCCTGGCCGGAAAAAACCAATACACTTCATTCACTGTGCGAAACAAAACTATGGGGAAATCATCTCGGTACGAACAACTGCTTTCACTACGTTAGAGCTTGTCCAAAACCATGGCGGGCCCTAGGCAAAAAGTGCCATATACGCAATTCTGTCAAACAACACTGGGGAATCCATCTTCCCACTAACCTCTGGTTTCACTAAGTTACCGGAGTTTGAACAGCCCGGCAGGGAATTGTGCGGAATGTGCCATATACTCAACTCCCTGAAACAACAGTATGCTGAAGCTCTCTTTCACCATTTGGTTTCAGAAACTTAAAGTAATTTCAACACCTAAGCATGACTTCCATGGAACGTGCCATATGCGCAACTGTTGAAACAACACTGTGGTGAAGCCACGTTTCACCTGAAACCTGCTTCCACTAGAGCTACAAATGTTTGAACACACGTGCGGGGCCCAGGCCGATAGTGCCATTTACTACCTTCTGTGAAATATGCTGGGTGAAACATTCCCTCAACTAACATCGGATTTCACCCAGTGAGAACTATTGGAAAACCTACTCAGAGAGTGCAGTAGACGCAACTCT
>NW_026526729.1:0-39743 GCF_024362965.1 Panthera pardus
AATCGATCTTCTGCACGACATATCATAGTGAAACTGGCAAAATACAAGGATAAAGAGAAAATTCTGAAAGCAGCAAGGGATAAACGTGCCCTCACATATAAAGGGAGACCTATAAGACTCGTGACTGATCTCTCTTTTGAAACTTGGCAGGCCAGAAAGAATTGGCACGAGATCTTCAGTGTGCTGAACAGAAAAAATATGCAGCCGAAAATCCTTTATCCAGCAAGTCTGTCATTTAGACTAGAAGGAGAGATCAAGGTCTTCCCAAACAAAAACTGAAGGAATTTGTCACCACTAAACCAGCCCTACAAGAAATCCTAAGGGGGCTCCTGTGAGACAAAGTACCAGAGACATCACTACAAGCATAAAACATACAGACATCACAGTGACTCTAAACCCATATCTTTCTATAATAACACTGAATGTAAATGGATTACATGCGCCAACCAAAAGACATAGGGTATCAGAATGGATAAAAAACAAGACCCATCTATTTGCTGTCTACAAGAGACTCATTTTAGATGCGAGGACACCTTTAGATTGAGAGTGAGGCGATGGAGAACTATCTATCATGCTACTGGAAGCCAAAAGAAAGCTGGAGTAGCCATACTTATATCAGACCAACTAGACTTTAAATGAAAGGCTGTAACAAGAGATGAAGAAGGGCATTATATACTAATTACAGGGTCTATCCATCAGGAAGAGCTAACAACTATAAATGTCTATGCGCTGAATACCGGAGCCCCCAAATATATAAAACAATTACTCATAAACATAAGCAACCTTATTGATAAGAATGTGGTAATTGCAGGGGACTTTAACACCCCACTTACAGAAAAGGATAGATCATCTAGACACACGGTCAATAAAGGAACAAGGGCCCTGAATGCTACATTGGGTCAGATGGACTTGACAGATATATTTAGAACTCTGCATCCCAAAGCAACAGAATATACTTTCTACTCGAGTGCACATGGAACATTCTCCAAGATAGATCATATACTGGGTCACAAAACAGCCCTTCATCAGTATACAAGAATTGAAATTATACCATGCAAACTTTCAGACCGCAATGCTATGAAGCTTGAAATCAACCACAGGAAAAAGTCTGGAAAACCTCCAAAAGCATGGAGGTTAAAGATCACCCTACTAAAGAATGAGTGGGTCAACCGGGCAATTAGAGAAGAAATTTAAAAATAGATGTGGAAACAAATGAAAATGAAAATACAACCATCCAAATGCTTTGGGATTCAGCGAAGGCAGTCCTGAGAGGAAAATACATCGCAATCCAGGCCTATCTCAAGAAACAAGAAAAATCCCAAATACAGAATCTAACAGCACACCTAAAGGAAATAGAAGCAGAACAGCAAAGGCAGCCTAAACCCAGCAGAAGAGAAATAATAACGATCATAGCACAAATAAACAATATAGAATCTAAATAAACGGTAGAGCAGATCAACGAAACCAAGAGTTGGTTTTTTTGAAAAAATAAACAAAATCGAAAAAACTCTAGCCAGGCTTCTCAAAAAGAAAAGGGAGATGACCCAAATAGATAAAATCATGAATGAAAATGGAATGATTACAACCAATCCCTCAGAGATACAAGCAATTATCGGGGAATACTATGAAAAATTGTATGCCAACGAACTGGACAGCCTGGAAGAAATGGACAAATTCCTAAACACCCACACTCTTCCAACACTCAATCAGGAGGAAATAGAAAGCTTGAACAGACCCATCACCGGCGAAGAAATTGAATCGGTTATCAAAAATCTCCCAACAAATAAGAGTCCAGGACCAGATGGCTTCCCAGGGGAGTTCTACCAGACGTTTAAAGCAGAGATAATATCTATACTTTTCAAGCTATTCCAAGAAATAGAAAGGGAAGGAAAACTTCCAGACTCATTCTATGAAGCCAGTATTACTTTGATTCCTAAACCAGACAGAGACGCAGTAAAAAAAGAGAACTACAGGCCAATATTCCTGAGGAATATAGATGCAAAAATTCTCAATAAGATACTAGCAAATAGAATTCAACAGCATATAAAAAGAATTATTCACCATGATCAACTGGGATTCATTCCTGGGATGCAGGGCTGGTTCAACATTCGCAAATCAATCAACGTGATACATCACATCAATAAAAGAAAAGATAAGAACCATATGATCCTGTCAATCGATGCAGAAAAGGCCTTTGACAAAATCCAGCACCCTTTCTTTTCTTTTTTTTTTTTTCAACGTTTATTTATTTTTGAGACAGAGACAGAGCATGAACAAGGGAGGGTCAGAGAGAGAGCAGGAGGCACGGAATCTGAAACAGGCTCCAGGCTCTGAGCTGTTAGCACAGAGCCCGACGCGGGGCTTGAACTCACGAACCGCGAGATCGTGACCTGAGCCGAAGTCGGCCGCTTAACCGACTGAGCCACCCAGGCGCCTCCCAGCACCTTTTCTTAATAAAAACCCTTGAGAAAGTCGGGATAGAAGGAACATACTTGAAGATCATAAAAGCCATTTATGAAAAGCCCACAGCTAACATCATCCTCAATGGGGAAAAACTGAGAGCTTTTTCCCTGAGATCAGGAACACGACAGGGATGCCCACTCTCACCAGTGTTGTTTAACATAGTGTTGGAAGTTCTAGCATCAGCAATCAGACAACAAAAGGAAATCAAAGGTATCAAAATTGGCAAAGATGAAGTCAAGCTTTCGCTTGTTTCAGATGACATATGATACATGGAAAATCCAATAGACTCCACCAAAAGTCTGCTAGAACTGATACATGAATTCAGCAAAGTTGCAGGATACAAAATCAATGTACAAAAATCAGTTGCATCCTTATACACTAACATTGAAGCAACAGAAAGACAAATAAAGAAACTGATCCCATTCACAATTGCACCAAGAAGCATAAAATACCTACAAATAAATCTACGCAAAGATGTAAAAGATCTGTATGCTGAAAACTATAGAAAGCTTATGAAGGTAATTGAAGAAGATATAAAGAAATGGAAAGACATTCCCTGCTCATGGATTGGAAGAATCAATATTGTCAAAATGTCAATATTACCCAAAGCTATGTACACATTCAAAGCAATCCCAATCAAAATTGCACCAGCATTCTTCTCGAAACTAGAACAGGCAATCCTAAAATTCATATGGGACCACAAAAGGCCCCGAATAGCCAAAGTCATTTTGAAGAAGAAGACCAAAGCAGGAGACATCACAATCCCAGACTTTCGCCTCTACTACAAAGCTGTAATCATCCAGACCGCATGGTGTTGGCACAAAAAGAGACACATAGACCAATGGAATAGAATAGAAACCCCAGAACTAGACCCACAAACGTATGGCCAACTAATCTTTGACAAAGCAGGAAAGAACATCCAGTGGATAAAAGACAGTCTCTTTTACAAATGGTGCTGGGAGAACTTGACAGCAACAGGCAGAAGGTTGAAAATAGGCCATTTTCTCACACCATTCACAAAAATAAACTCAAAGTGGATAAAGGACCTGAATGTGAGACAGGAAACCATCCAAACCCTAGAGGAGAAAGCAGGAAAAGACCTCTCTGACCTCAGCCGTAGCAATCTCTTACTCGACACATCCCCAAAGGCAAGGGAATTAAAAGCAAAAGTGAATCACTGGCACCTTATGAAGATAAAAAGCTTCTGCACAGCAAAGGAAACAACCAACAAAACTAAAAGGCAACCAACGGAACGGGAAAAGATCTTCGCAAATGCCATTTCGGACAAAGGGCTAGTATCCAAAATCTATAAAGAGCTCACCAAACTCCACCCCCGAAAAACAAATAACCCAGTGAAGATTTGGGCAGAAAACATGAATAGACACTTCTCTAAAGAAGACATCCAGATGGCCAACAGGCACACGAAAAGATGCTCACCGTCGCTCCTTATCAGGAAAATACAAATCCAAACCACACTCAGATATCACCTCACGCCAGTCAGAGTGGCCAAAATGAACAAATCAGGAGACGGTAGATGCTGGAGAAGATGTGGAGAAACGGAAACCCTCTTGCACTGTTGGGGGGAATGCAAATTGCTGCAGCTGCTCTGGAAAGCAGTGTGGAGGTTCCTCAGAAAATTAAAAATAGACCTACCCTATGACCCAGCAATAGCACTGCTAGGAATTTACCCAAGGGATACAGGAGTACTGATGCATAGGGGCACTTGTACCCCAATGTTTATAGCAGCACTCTCAACAATAGCCAAATTATGGAAAGAGCCGAAATGTCCATCAACTGATGAATGGATCAAGAAAGGGTGGTTTATATACACAATGGAGTACTACATGGCAATGAGAAAGAACGAAATATGTCTCTGTAGCAACATGGATGGGACTGGAGGGTGTGATGCTAAGTGAAATAAGCCATAAAGAGAAAGACAGATACCATATATTTTCACTCTTATGCGGATCCTGAGAAACTTAACAGAAACCCATGGGGGAGGGGAAGGAAAAAACAAAAGAGGTTAGAGTGGGAAGGAGCCAAAGCATAAGAGACTGTTAAAAACTGAGAAAAAAACTGAGGGTTGATGGGGGGTGGGAGGGAGGGTAGGGTGGGCGATGGGTATTGAGGAGGGCACCTTTTGGGATGAGCACTGGGTGTTGTAGGAAACCAATTTGACAATATTTCATATATTGAAAAAATTTAAAAAGATAATGTTAAGTTAAAAAAAAATAAATGAACTTAAAAAAAAAGAGTCTGTTTCCTGATTGTCTATACTCTCTCTCTCTCTCTTATTTTTTCCCTTTGCTTGTTTGTTTCTTAAACCCATGTATGAGTAGAATTATATGGTATTTGTCTTTTTTTGACTGGTATATTTCACTTAGAATCATACTCTCTAGCTCCATCCAGGTCCTTGCAAAAGGAAAGATTGCATTCCTTCTTATGGCTGAATAGTATTCCATCATATGTATGTCACATCCTCTTTATCCATTCATCCATTTATGGATACTTGGGCTGCTTCCATATCTTGGTTATTGTAAACGATGCTGCTATCAACACACTGGTTCATGTGTGCATTAAAAAATTTAAGGTTTATTTATTTTTGAAAGAGAGAGATAGAGTGAGAGAGCAGGTGAGGGGCAGAGAGAGAGGGAGACACAGAATCTGAAGCAGGCTCCAGGCTCTGAGCTGTCAGAACAGAGCCTGACGCGGGGCTTGAATTCACACACCATGAGATCATGACCTGGGGGGAAGTTGGGCGCTTCACTCACTGAGCTGCCCAGGAGCGCCAATGTGCATGCATCCTCTTGAATTTGTGTTCTTTTATTCCTTGGATAAATACCCAGTTGTGCTATGCTGGATCATGAGGTAATTGTATTTTTAACTTTTAGAGGAAACTCCACATAGTTTTACACGGTGGCCTCACCACTTTGCATTTCCAAGAACAGTTTCCTTTTCTCCACATCCTTGCCAACACTTATTGCTTCTTGTATTTTTGATTTTTGCCATTCTGACAGGTGTGAGGTAGTTTCTCATTGTGGTTTTGTTTTGCATTTCCTTGATGGTAAGTGATGATAAGCATTTTTCCTGTGTCTCTTACCATCTGTATGTCTTCTTTGGAGAAATGTCTGTTCATGTTTTCTTTCCAGTTTTTAATTTGATTAATTGTTGCTTGGGCCTTATGATATATCAGATATTAGCTCTTTATTAGATAGGTCATTTGCAAATATCTTCTCCCATTCCATAAGTTGCTTTTTACTGTTCACTTTTTACTTCACTGTGCAGAAGCTTTTTACTCGATAGAGTCCCAAGATTTATTTTTGCTTTAGTTTCTCTGGCCTCAGGGGACATATATTGAAAGAAGTTTTCATGGCTGATGTCAAAGAAGTTACTACCTGTGCTGTGTTCTAGGATTTTTATGGCTTTGGGTCTCACATTTAGGTCCTTAACCTATGTTTTGTTTATTTAAGTGTATGGTGTAAGGAAGTGGTTTACATTCATTCTTTTGCATGATACTGTGCACTTTTCCCAACACCCTTCTTCGAAGAGACTGTCTTTTCCCAATGGATATTCTTTCCTGCTTAGTTGAAGATTAATTGAATTTGTATGTGTGGATCTCTGTGCTTTCTATTCTGTTTTATTTTTAAAATTTATTCAATTAAATTGAAGTTAACGTACAGTGTTGTATTGGTTTCAGGAGTAGAACCCAGTGATTCATCACTTATATGTAACACCCAGTGCTCATCCTTACAAGTGCCTTCCTTAGTGACCATCACCCATTTAGCCCATCCGCCCACCCAACACCCCTGCAGCAGTCCTCAGTTTATTCTCTGTACTTAAGAGTCTCTTATGGTTTGCCTCCCTCTGTGTTTTTGTCTTATATTTTCCTTCCCTTCCCCTATGTTCACCTCTTGTGCTTCTCAAATTCCACGTATGAGTGATAGCCTATAATATTTTCTTTCTCTGACTGACTTATTTCGCTTAACACAGTATACTCTAATTCCATCCGTGGTGTTGCAAGGGGCACAATTTCATTATTCTTGATCGCCCAGTAGTATTCCATTGTGTATGTATACACTACATCTTCTTTACCCATTCACCAGTCAATGGACATTCAAGCTTTTTCTATACTTTGGCTATTGTTGATAGTGCTTCTATAAACATTGGGGTGCATGTTCCCCTTCGAATCACCACTCCTATATCCTTTGGATAAATACCTAGTAGTGCAATTGCTGGGTAGTAGGGTAGTTCTATTTTTTATTTTATGAGGAACCTCCATACTGTTCTACAGAATGGCTGCACCAGTTTGCATTCCCACCAACAGTGCAAGAGAGTTCCTCTTTCTCCACATCCATGCCAACATCTGTTGTCGCCTGAGTTGCTAATGTTAGCCATTCTGACAGGTGTGAAATGCTATCTCCTTTCGTTTTGATTTGCATTTTCCTGATGATGAGTGATGTTGTGCATTTTTTCATGTGTCGGTTGGCCATCTGGATGTCTTCTCTGGAGACGTGTCTATTCATGTATTTTGCCCATTTCTTCACTATATTATTTGGTTTTGGGGTGTTGAGCTTCATAAGTTCTTTATGGATTTTGGATTTTTCAATGCACTTTTAAATTTCCTTTTTCCTTTTTTTCTCCTGACTGACATATTCATTGTTTAGTAACATGTTATTCCATATATTTGTGGTCTTTCCAGATTTTTTTCTTGGGCTGACTTCTAGTTTCATAGTGCTGTTGGCAGAAAAGGTGCATGGAATGACTTCAGTGTTTTGGGATTATTTTGTGACCTAACATGTGACGTGTTCTGAGAATGTCCCATGTGCACTTATAGAGAATGTGTTTAGGATGGAACAATCTGAATATACCTGTTAAGTCCACCTGGACCAGTGTGTCATTCGAAGCCATGTTTCCTTGTTTGTTTTCAGTTTAGATGACATGTAACTGGGGTGTTAAAGTCTCCTATTAGTATTGTATTATTATCCATTAGTTTCTTTGTTGGTTATCAGTATGTGATCTCTCTTGGAGAATGTTCCATGTGCACTCGAGTAGAAAGTATATTCCGTTACTTTGGGATGAAGAGCTCTAAATATATCTGTCAAGTCCATCTGATCCAATGTAGCATTCAGGGCCCTTGTCTCCTTATTGACCCTGTGTCTAGATGATCTATCCATTGTTGTAAGTGGAGTGTTAAAGTCCCCTGCAATTACCACATTCTTATCAATAAGGTTGTTTATGATTGTGATCAATTGCTTTATATATTTGGGGGCTCCGGTATTCGGCGCATAGACATTTATAATTGTTAGCTCTTCCTGATGGATAGAGCCTGCAATTATTATATAATGCCCTTCTTCATCTGTTACAGCCTTTAATTTTAAGTCAAGTTTGATATAGATATGGCTACTCCAGCTTTCTTTTGGCTTCCAGTAGCATGATAGTTCTCCATCCCCTCACTTTCAATCTGAGGGTGTTCTCAGGTCTAAAACAAGTCTCTTGTAGACAGCAGATAGATGGGTCATGGTTTTTTTATCTTATCCATTCTGATACCCTATGTCTTTTGGTTGGAGTATTTCGTCTGTTTACATTCAGTGTTATTATAGAAAGATATGGGTTTAGAGTCATTGTGATGTCTGTAGGTTTCATGTTTGTAGTGATATCTCTGGTACTTTGTGGTCCTTGCAACGTTTCACTTACAGAATCCCCCTTAGGATTCCTTGTAGGGTTGGTTTTAGTGGTGATGAATTCCTTCAGTTTTTGTTTGTTTGGAAAGACCTTTATCTCTCCTTCCATCTGAATGATGGCTTGCTGCATAAAGGATTCTTGGATGCATATGTTTGCTGTTCATCACATTGAAGATTTCCTGCCATTCTTTTCTGGCGTGCCAAGTTTCAGTAGATAGATCTGTCACTAGACTTATCAGTCTCCCTTTATAGGTTAGAGCGTGTTTATCCGTAGCTGCTTTCAGAATTTTCTCTTTATCCTTGTATTTCTCCAGTTTCACTATGACTTGTGATGCAGAAGATCGATTCAAGTTACGTCTGAAGGGAGTTCTCTGTGCCTGTTGGATTTCAATGCCTTTTTCCTTCCCCAGATCAAGGAAGTTCTCAGCTATGATTTGTTCAAGTACATCTTCAGCCCCTTTCTCTCTCTCTCCCTCCTCTGGAATCCCTATTATACGGATATTGTTGCGTTTCATAGCATCACTTAGTTCTCTACTTCTCCACTCATACTCCTGGATTTTTTTATCTCTCTTTTTCTCAGCTTCCTCTTTTTCCATAATTTTATCTTCTAATTCACCTATTCTCTCCTCTGCCTCTTCAATCCAAGCTGTGGTCACCTCCATTTTATTTTGCACCTCATTTATGGCATTTTTCAGCTCCTCCTGAGTATTTCTTAGTCCCTTGATCTCTGTAACAATAGATTCTCTGCTCTCCTGTGTACTTTTTTCAAGCCCAGCAGTTAATTTTATGACTAATATTTTAAATTCATGTTCTGTTATATTGCTTAAGTCTTTTTTGGTCAATTCGTTAGCTGTTGCTACTTTCCGGAGTTTCTTTTGAGGATAATTCTTCCGTTTAGTCATTTTGGATAGTCCCTGGAGTGGTGCGGAACTGCAGCACTGTGCTGTCTGGAGTAACTTGTGTTGGTGGGCGAGGCTGCAGTCAGACCTGATATCTGCCCCCAGCCCACCACTGGGGCCACAGTCAGACTGGTGTGTCCCTTTCTTCCCCTCTCCCAGGGGCGGGACTCACTGTGGAGTGATGTGGCCTCTGTCTGGGCTACTTGCACACTGCCAGTCTCGTGATGCTGCTTCTATGGGATCTGGCGTATTAGCCGGGGTGGATCCACAAAGTTCACAGCGGCAGGAGAGGCAGGCTTAGCTCGCTTTGCTGTCAGTGGTTCCCTGCAGTAGGGGCCCTGCAGCACCGGGAGGGAGGCGGGCAGACCCATCTGAGGGATGAATCCATAAGAGCAGAGCATTGGGTGTTTGCCCGGGGCAAGAAGTTCCATGAGGGCAACTGGTTCCCTTTGGAATTTTGGCTGGGGGATGTGCGAGGGAGATGGCGCTGGCCACTACTTTTGTTCCCCGCCGAGCTGAGCTCTGTTTTCTGGGTGGATAGTCCCATTGTCTAGAAGTGTGAATTGCATCCAAGTTAGAAAAGCAGCAATGGATTAGGAATGACAAGTTGGTACCAAGATCTGCATTCAAATGGCCACGTGTCAAATTGATAAAGCTGATAGCTGTCTTCCATCCTCTTGTCCCACAAAGGAGGCAGTATACTCCCCTACCGCCAGGCTTAGCCTAATCACAACATTCTCCCCTGGGCCCTTCCACACAGCCAAGTTTTGAAAATTGGCACACAATTCTGAAAACAAATTGAGAAGGGACCAATGCAATACCTATCTCAACACCTCAAGGACACCATCAGACTCATGTGCTGAAAGAAGATAGTACTCTAAGACACTGGCTCTGAATACATTCCATGCAAATCCATTTTTTCCAAGAAAGGGCTAAGTTGTAGAAATGGAGACACAGACAGCATGAGTTCTTCAACACACATGGGATTTGGAGAATGTTGAGAATGAAAAACTCAGCACAGTCTCCTGTCAACCTGGTTGTTTCCAGAATATGAAATGTCTATGGGCTTAGGCAATGAGAGCCCTCTGAAGGAATATACCTGGGAGCCCAGGCAGAAGGAATCCTGCATAATTCCTTTAGAAGCCAGAGACTTCTGTTTTTATCCCTCCCAGTTTTTCCATCAGTTTATGGAGGCAACGGTGAGCTGCAGCTATTGGGTTCTGCCAGATCTTGCTCAGGAGTCCAGAATAAGGACTTTGTTCTGTATTCCTGGAAAGGGGCCTTCTTGTGTTGACCACCTTCTGGACAATAATGCCCATGTGCAAATTACTTCTCAGAATGAAGGGCACTCATTCATCCAGGTCAGAGAGGCAAGCTGGCTCTCCTTCATGTTCCATAGAACAGCAGGCTAACCAGCAAGCCCTCAAGGATGAAAGGATAGCTATCCTTTGGTATGGCAGATATTGGTTGCTCTCACTCATTACAGGACAAGAGTGGGAATTTGCGGCCACCTAGTGGGTTATGACTCCATGGCTCCAAGGGGGGGGGGGGGGGAAAGGGCAGAATTTTTGTCAGAAAAACAGCAAGGGGAAGGGAATGTGTGCAAGGAAGGCCAAAACTCGATTTTCCAATGGCAATTGGGATCAATCTGGAAAGGAGATAACTTAAATTCATTTGCCCTTGGACCAGAAGGAGACCAGTTCCCTCGCAAATGTCTACTTCAGCTTACACATAAACAAGCCTCCTGAGCACCTTCGAATGCCTTGGGCCCCAGGATGGCCACATACTTCTGAAACTCAAGTAAGCAATAAGGAGCCCTGTGTAAAATTCTCTCCCTCAGTCACAAGGACTAGATCAGACTCCCAGCTGGAAGGCAGAGTGTGTGAACTGAGTCCAAGTAAGAAAAACATCCATCGGTGAGGGATGACAACAAAGTGAGTCAAGGTTCTGCAATCAAATGGGCACGGGTCAAATCGAGGATGGCTATATCTATCCTACTGTCCTCTTGTCCCATCAGGAAGTGGGATCCTCCTATAAACTTTGGCGTAGCCTACCCAAGGGCATTCTCTGTGGGCACCTTGACACACCCTAGGTTTGGAGGTTGCCACATAATTGTGAAAGCCAATTGAAAAGGGCCCAATGCAATACATATCTCACCATCACAAGGAAACCACCAGACTTCCAAGCTGAAAGTCTGAAAGTTAAATTTCACATATGCATGAAAGTGTATACTTGTCTTTCTCAGATGGACTCGTTTTGCTTAGCATAATACATTCTAGTTAAAGCTAAATAGCTACAAATGGCTAGACTCCATGCATTTTGATGTCTAAGTGATATTCTTATCAAGATAAAAAGCTTTTGCACAGTGAAGGAAACAATCAAAAGAACTAAACCTGCCTATGGAATGGGAGAAGATATTTGAAAATGGCATATGATAAAGTGTTAGTATCCAAAATCTAGAAACAACATATCAAACTCAACACCCAAAAAACCAAACAGCCCACTTATGAACTGGGAAAAGACATGAATAGACACTTTTCCAAAGAAGACTTCTACACAGCCAACAGACACGTGGAAAGATGGTCAACATCACTCATCATTAGGGAATGCAAAGCAAAACCATGATGCCATACCACCTCACACCTGTTAGAATGGGTAACATTAACAACACATGAAACACCAGTTGTTGGTGAGGTTATGGAGAAAGGGGAGCACTCTTGCACTTCTGGCTGAAATGCAAACTAGTGCAGTGCCTATGTTATGATTTTTTTAAGGAAAATGTGAGAGAGCACTCCTTCTATGCTTACTAGTTCTCATTTCTGTGTACTATTTACGGCACTGTCATCACGTGAAGTTTATGCCCTGTGATGAGTAAGCAAATTGGAAAACAACATAAATGGATATTTAAGGATACGGACCAGGGTTTCCCTGTTAAAATGAAACAAACAAACAAACAAACCAACAAACCAACAGCTAACCAAACCAAATATCCAAATTCACATTGTGATTCCACTCTGTGAAAATAATGGTCATATGTAGAAAAATAGTACAGGCTGCGATTGTCTTTGAATACCAGGATTTTTATTTCCTTCACTACCCTGATTTTGTCTTTCCCAATAACACAGAAAGCTGGTGCCAAATGTAACCTGGTTTGGTTAAGCTGGTCCCTAATCAAAGAAAGGAAAGATGACACAATGCAGGTTTCCAAAGAGAATGATTTGATTTCCACAGGATTACAGAAGCCCTTAAAAAAATAAAGAGGCCTAGAAGATTTCTGCCAAAGTGCTATAAATTGGTGAGACAAATTGCCAGACATATACCTGGTCCACTCCAGTTTATTTCTTTGGTCTATGAATGAACACACAAGGGAAATTATAACACACCTTTTGTTCAATATAAAAATACACTTCCAAAAGCTCTAATGAATTACTTTTACAAAACCTATGTACCAAATTTTCCTTTTGGAAGAAGTTTCCTTTGAATTTCAGGTCTCTTAAATGCTCCTTTGCTGTTACCCACCATCCCTGCTAACCACATGGACCCCCATTTTCACTTCTGTATTCCTCATTAGAAGTGATCTCCACGTGGGCATAGATCATGTTTTGCCATGGTCACTAATAAAGATATAGTGCTGGGCACAGAGAAAGGATGGGTGGTGGTTCAAGGAATTCATACAGACGAACCTGTATTTGAGGTGGATCAAGAATGTCACAAGTACAGGCCCAGGATGGCATGCACAGAGTATTTCCCACTGATATTCCATTGTTAAGCCTCCTTTATCTTTAAAATGTTTTAATCCTAATTTTTCTTCAATGCCTGAAAAACTACTGCTAAGTATTTCTGAATGCAAGGTAGCAGGAGGAGGCTACATGAGGAGCAATCTCTGTGCTCTGTGCCTTGGAGGACCTTGTAGCTTCCTTTAAGGTAGCTATTAACCCACTGCAGGCATGGCAAGAGTGCCTTAAGTCAGTTGTATGTAATTCACCTAGTAAACAATTGGATAGGTCCTCACTTAATTTTTCCTTTTTTTACACTGTATCTTATTTTTTGTTTCTTTAATTCCAGTTCGTTAATATGCAGAGTTATATTACTTGCAGGTATACAATTCCATGTATCACCCTGTGCTCTTTATGACACGTACATCTCTCAATTCTCATCACCTATTTAACCAACCATGCTCCCATCCACCTCCCATCGGATACTATCTCATTGTACTCTCTTAAGAGTCTGCTTCCTGAGAGGGAAAGAAGATGGCGGTGTAGGAGGACGCTGGGCTCACCGCACGTCCTGCTGATCACTTCGATTCCACCTACACCTGCCTAAATAACCCAGAAAACCACCAGAAGACTAGCAGAATGGAGTCTCTGGAGCCAGGCGCAGACTAGAGGCCCCCTGAAGAGGGTAGGAAGGGCTGCGAGGCGGTGCGCGCTCCACGGACTGGTGGGAGGGAGCCGGGGCGGAGGGGCAGCCTGCCGGCCAAGCAGAGCCCCCGAGTCTGGCTGGCAAAAGCGGAGGGGCCGGACGAAGTGTGTTCCGACAGCAAGCATGACTTAGCATCTGGGAGGTCATAAGTTAACAGCTCTGCTCAGAAATTGGGAAGGCTGGAGGACAAAGGGAGGGAGAGTTGCTGAGCCCCGCGACAACAGAGCTCAGTTTGACGGGGAACAAAGGCGCTCGCCAGCGCCATCTCCCCCGCCCATCCCCCAGCCAAAATCCCAAAGGGAACCATTTCCTGCCAGGGAACTTGCTCCCTCAGCGCAAACACCCAACGCTGTGCTTCTGCAGAGCCAAACCTCCAGCAGCAGATCTGACTCCCTCCCGCTGCCACAGGGCCCCTCCTGAAGTGGATCACCTAAGGAGAAGCAAGCTAAGCCTGCCCCTCCTGCCCCCGTGCACCTTGCCTACCCACCCCAGCTCATACGCCAGATCCCCAGCACCACAAGCCTGGCAGTGTGCAAGTACCCCAGACGGGCCACGCCACCCCACAGTGAATCCTGCACCTAGGAGAGGGGAAGAGAAGGCACACACCAGTCTGACTGGGGCCCCAGTGGTGGGCTGGGGGCAGACATCAGGTCTGACTGCGGCCCCGCCCACCAACTCCAGTTAGACACCACAGCACAGGGGAAGTGCCCTGCAGGTCCGCACCACTCCAGGGACTATCCAAAATGACCAAACGGAAGAATGCCCCTCAGAAGAATCTCCAGGAAATAACAGCTAATGAACTGATCAAAAAGGATTTAAATAATATAACGGACAGTGAATTTAGAATAATAGTCATAAAATTAATCGCTGGGCTTGAAAACAGTATAGAGGACAGCAGAGAATCTCTTGCTACAGAGATCAAGGGACTAAAGAACAGTCAGGAGGAGCTGAAAAACACTTTAAACGAAATGCAAACCAAAATGGAAACCACGACGGCTCGGCTTGAAGAGGCAGAGGAGAGAATAGGTGAACTAGAAGATAAAGTTATGGAAAAAGAGGAAGCTGAGAAAAAGAGAGATAAAAAAATCCAGGAGTATGAGGTATGAGGGGAAAATTAGAGAACTAAGTGAGACACTAAAAAGAAATAATATACGCATAATTGGTATCCCAGAGGAGGAAGAGAGAGGGAAAGGTGCTGAAGGGGTACTTGAAGAAATTATAGCTGAGAACTTCCCTGAACTGGGGAAGGAAAAAGGCATTGAAATCCAAGAAGCACACAGAACTCCCTTCAGACGTAACTTGAATCGATCTTCTGCACGACATATCATAGTGAAACTGGCAAAATACAAGGATAAAGAGAAAATTCTGAAAGCAGCAAGGGATAAACGTGCCCTCACATATAAAGGGAGACCTATAAGACTCGTGACTGATCTCTCTTTTGAAACTTGGCAGGCCAGAAAGAATTGGCACGAGATCTTCAGTGTGCTGAACAGAAAAAATATGCAGCCGAAAATCCTTTATCCAGCAAGTCTGTCATTTAGACTAGAAGGAGAGATCAAGGTCTTCCCAAACAAAAACTGAAGGAATTTGTCACCACTAAACCAGCCCTACAAGAAATCCTAAGGGGGCTCCTGTGAGACAAAGTACCAGAGACATCACTACAAGCATAAAACATACAGACATCACAGTGACTCTAAACCCATATCTTTCTATAATAACACTGAATGTAAATGGATTACATGCGCCAACCAAAAGACATAGGGTATCAGAATGGATAAAAAACAAGACCCATCTATTTGCTGTCTACAAGAGACTCATTTTAGATGCGAGGACACCTTTAGATTGAGAGTGAGGCGATGGAGAACTATCTATCATGCTACTGGAAGCCAAAAGAAAGCTGGAGTAGCCATACTTATATCAGACCAACTAGACTTTAAATGAAAGGCTGTAACAAGAGATGAAGAAGGGCATTATATACTAATTACAGGGTCTATCCATCAGGAAGAGCTAACAACTATAAATGTCTATGCGCTGAATACCGGAGCCCCCAAATATATAAAACAATTACTCATAAACATAAGCAACCTTATTGATAAGAATGTGGTAATTGCAGGGGACTTTAACACCCCACTTACAGAAAAGGATAGATCATCTAGACACACGGTCAATAAAGGAACAAGGGCCCTGAATGCTACATTGGGTCAGATGGACTTGACAGATATATTTAGAACTCTGCATCCCAAAGCAACAGAATATACTTTCTACTCGAGTGCACATGGAACATTCTCCAAGATAGATCATATACTGGGTCACAAAACAGCCCTTCATCAGTATACAAGAATTGAAATTATACCATGCAAACTTTCAGACCGCAATGCTATGAAGCTTGAAATCAACCACAGGAAAAAGTCTGGAAAACCTCCAAAAGCATGGAGGTTAAAGATCACCCTACTAAAGAATGAGTGGGTCAACCGGGCAATTAGAGAAGAAATTTAAAAATAGATGTGGAAACAAATGAAAATGAAAATACAACCATCCAAATGCTTTGGGATTCAGCGAAGGCAGTCCTGAGAGGAAAATACATCGCAATCCAGGCCTATCTCAAGAAACAAGAAAAATCCCAAATACAGAATCTAACAGCACACCTAAAGGAAATAGAAGCAGAACAGCAAAGGCAGCCTAAACCCAGCAGAAGAGAAATAATAACGATCATAGCACAAATAAACAATATAGAATCTAAATAAACGGTAGAGCAGATCAACGAAACCAAGAGTTGGTTTTTTTGAAAAAATAAACAAAATCGAAAAAACTCTAGCCAGGCTTCTCAAAAAGAAAAGGGAGATGACCCAAATAGATAAAATCATGAATGAAAATGGAATGATTACAACCAATCCCTCAGAGATACAAGCAATTATCGGGGAATACTATGAAAAATTGTATGCCAACGAACTGGACAGCCTGGAAGAAATGGACAAATTCCTAAACACCCACACTCTTCCAACACTCAATCAGGAGGAAATAGAAAGCTTGAACAGACCCATCACCGGCGAAGAAATTGAATCGGTTATCAAAAATCTCCCAACAAATAAGAGTCCAGGACCAGATGGCTTCCCAGGGGAGTTCTACCAGACGTTTAAAGCAGAGATAATATCTATACTTTTCAAGCTATTCCAAGAAATAGAAAGGGAAGGAAAACTTCCAGACTCATTCTATGAAGCCAGTATTACTTTGATTCCTAAACCAGACAGAGACGCAGTAAAAAAAGAGAACTACAGGCCAATATTCCTGAGGAATATAGATGCAAAAATTCTCAATAAGATACTAGCAAATAGAATTCAACAGCATATAAAAAGAATTATTCACCATGATCAACTGGGATTCATTCCTGGGATGCAGGGCTGGTTCAACATTCGCAAATCAATCAACGTGATACATCACATCAATAAAAGAAAAGATAAGAACCATATGATCCTGTCAATCGATGCAGAAAAGGCCTTTGACAAAATCCAGCACCCTTTCTTTTCTTTTTTTTTTTTTCAACGTTTATTTATTTTTGAGACAGAGACAGAGCATGAACAAGGGAGGGTCAGAGAGAGAGCAGGAGGCACGGAATCTGAAACAGGCTCCAGGCTCTGAGCTGTTAGCACAGAGCCCGACGCGGGGCTTGAACTCACGAACCGCGAGATCGTGACCTGAGCCGAAGTCGGCCGCTTAACCGACTGAGCCACCCAGGCGCCTCCCAGCACCTTTTCTTAATAAAAACCCTTGAGAAAGTCGGGATAGAAGGAACATACTTGAAGATCATAAAAGCCATTTATGAAAAGCCCACAGCTAACATCATCCTCAATGGGGAAAAACTGAGAGCTTTTTCCCTGAGATCAGGAACACGACAGGGATGCCCACTCTCACCAGTGTTGTTTAACATAGTGTTGGAAGTTCTAGCATCAGCAATCAGACAACAAAAGGAAATCAAAGGTATCAAAATTGGCAAAGATGAAGTCAAGCTTTCGCTTGTTTCAGATGACATATGATACATGGAAAATCCAATAGACTCCACCAAAAGTCTGCTAGAACTGATACATGAATTCAGCAAAGTTGCAGGATACAAAATCAATGTACAAAAATCAGTTGCATCCTTATACACTAACATTGAAGCAACAGAAAGACAAATAAAGAAACTGATCCCATTCACAATTGCACCAAGAAGCATAAAATAGCTACAAATAAATCTACGCAAAGATGTAAAAGATCTGTATGCTGAAAACTATAGAAAGCTTATGAAGGTAATTGAAGAAGATATAAAGAAATGGAAAGACATTCCCTGCTCATGGATTGGAAGAATCAATATTGTCAAAATGTCAATATTACCCAAAGCTATGTACACATTCAAAGCAATCCCAATCAAAATTGCACCAGCATTCTTCTCGAAACTAGAACAGGCAATCCTAAAATTCATATGGGACCACAAAAGGCCCCGAATAGCCAAAGTCATTTTGAAGAAGAAGACCAAAGCAGGAGACATCACAATCCCAGACTTTCGCCTCTACTACAAAGCTGTAATCATCCAGACCGCATGGTGTTGGCACAAAAAGAGACACATAGACCAATGGAATAGAATAGAAACCCCAGAACTAGACCCACAAACTTATGGCCAACTAATCTTTGACAAAGCAGGAAAGAACATCCAGTGGATAAAAGACAGTCTCTTTTACAAATGGTGCTGGGAGAACTTGACAGCAACAGGCAGAAGGTTGAAAATAGGCCATTTTCTCACACCATTCACAAAAATAAACTCAAAGTGGATAAAGGACCTGAATGTGAGACAGGAAACCATCCAAACCCTAGAGGAGAAAGCAGGAAAAGACCTCTCTGACCTCAGCCGTAGCAATCTCTTACTCGACACATCCCCAAAGGCAAGGGAATTAAAAGCAAAAGTGAATCACTGGCACCTTATGAAGATAAAAAGCTTCTGCACAGCAAAGGAAACAACCAACAAAACTAAAAGGCAACCAACGGAACGGGAAAAGATCTTCGCAAATGCCATTTCGGACAAAGGGCTAGTATCCAAAATCTATAAAGAGCTCACCAAACTCCACCCCCGAAAAACAAATAACCCAGTGAAGATTTGGGCAGAAAACATGAATAGACACTTCTCTAAAGAAGACATCCAGATGGCCAACAGGCACACGAAAAGATGCTCACCGTCGCTCCTTATCAGGAAAATACAAATCCAAACCACACTCAGATATCACCTCACGCCAGTCAGAGTGGCCAAAATGAACAAATCAGGAGACGGTAGATGCTGGAGAAGATGTGGAGAAACGGAAACCCTCTTGCACTGTTGGGGGGAATGCAAATTGCTGCAGCTGCTCTGGAAAGCAGTGTGGAGGTTCCTCAGAAAATTAAAAATAGACCTACCCTATGACCCAGCAATAGCACTGCTAGGAATTTACCCAAGGGATACAGGAGTACTGATGCATAGGGGCACTTGTACCCCAATGTTTATAGCAGCACTCTCAACAATAGCCAAATTATGGAAAGAGCCGAAATGTCCATCAACTGATGAATGGATCAAGAAAGGGTGGTTTATATACACAATGGAGTACTACATGGCAATGAGAAAGAACGAAATATGTCTCTTTGTAGCAACATGGATGGGACTGGAGGGTGTGATGCTAAGTGAAATAAGCCATAAAGAGAAAGACAGATACCATATATTTTCACTCTTATGCGGATCCTGAGAAACTTAACAGAAACCCATGGGGGAGGGGAAGGAAAAAACAAAAGAGGTTAGAGTGGGAAGGAGCCAAAGCATAAGAGACTGTTAAAAACTGAGAAAAAAACTGAGGGTTGATGGGGGGTGGGAGGGAGGGTAGGGTGGGCGATGGGTATTGAGGAGGGCACCTTTTGGGATGAGCACTGGGTGTTGTAGGAAACCAATTTGACAATATTTCATATATTGAAAAAATTTAAAAAGATAATGTTAAGTTAAAAAAAAATAAATGAACTTAAAAAAAAAGAGTCTGTTTCCTGATTGTCTATACTCTCTCTCTCTCTCTTATTTTTTCCCTTTGCTTGTTTGTTTCTTAAACCCATGTATGAGTAGAATTATATGGTATTTGTCTTTTTTTGACTGGTATATTTCACTTAGAATCATACTCTCTAGCTCCATCCAGGTCCTTGCAAAAGGAAAGATTGCATTCCTTCTTATGGCTGAATAGTATTCCATCATATGTATGTCACATCCTCTTTATCCATTCATCCATTTATGGATACTTGGGCTGCTTCCATATCTTGGTTATTGTAAACGATGCTGCTATCAACACACTGGTTCATGTGTGCATTAAAAAATTTAAGGTTTATTTATTTTTGAAAGAGAGAGATAGAGTGAGAGAGCAGGTGAGGGGCAGAGAGAGAGGGAGACACAGAATCTGAAGCAGGCTCCAGGCTCTGAGCTGTCAGAACAGAGCCTGACGCGGGGCTTGAATTCACACACCATGAGATCATGACCTGGGGGGAAGTTGGGCGCTTCACTCACTGAGCTGCCCAGGAGCGCCAATGTGCATGCATCCTCTTGAATTTGTGTTCTTTTATTCCTTGGATAAATACCCAGTTGTGCTATGCTGGATCATGAGGTAATTGTATTTTTAACTTTTAGAGGAAACTCCACATAGTTTTACACGGTGGCCTCACCACTTTGCATTTCCAAGAACAGTTTCCTTTTCTCCACATCCTTGCCAACACTTATTGCTTCTTGTATTTTTGATTTTTGCCATTCTGACAGGTGTGAGGTAGTTTCTCATTGTGGTTTTGTTTTGCATTTCCTTGATGGTAAGTGATGATAAGCATTTTTCCTGTGTCTCTTACCATCTGTATGTCTTCTTTGGAGAAATGTCTGTTCATGTTTTCTTTCCAGTTTTTAATTTGATTAATTGTTGCTTGGGCCTTATGATATATCAGATATTAGCTCTTTATTAGATAGGTCATTTGCAAATATCTTCTCCCATTCCATAAGTTGCTTTTTACTGTTCACTTTTTACTTCACTGTGCAGAAGCTTTTTACTCGATAGAGTCCCAAGATTTATTTTTGCTTTAGTTTCTCTGGCCTCAGGGGACATATATTGAAAGAAGTTTTCATGGCTGATGTCAAAGAAGTTACTACCTGTGCTGTGTTCTAGGATTTTTATGGCTTTGGGTCTCACATTTAGGTCCTTAACCTATGTTTTGTTTATTTAAGTGTATGGTGTAAGGAAGTGGTTTACATTCATTCTTTTGCATGATACTGTGCACTTTTCCCAACACCCTTCTTCGAAGAGACTGTCTTTTCCCAATGGATATTCTTTCCTGCTTAGTTGAAGATTAATTGAATTTGTATGTGTGGATCTCTGTGCTTTCTATTCTGTTTTATTTTTAAAATTTATTCAATTAAATTGAAGTTAACGTACAGTGTTGTATTGGTTTCAGGAGTAGAACCCAGTGATTCATCACTTATATGTAACACCCAGTGCTCATCCTTACAAGTGCCTTCCTTAGTGACCATCACCCATTTAGCCCATCCGCCCACCCAACACCCCTGCAGCAGTCCTCAGTTTATTCTCTGTACTTAAGAGTCTCTTATGGTTTGCCTCCCTCTGTGTTTTTGTCTTATATTTTCCTTCCCTTCCCCTATGTTCACCTCTTGTGCTTCTCAAATTCCACGTATGAGTGATAGCCTATAATATTTTCTTTGACTGACTTATTTCGCTTAACACAGTATACTCTAATTCCATCCGTGGTGTTGCAAGGGGCACAATTTCATTATTCTTGATCGCCCAGTAGTATTCCATTGTGTATGTATACACTACATCTTCTTTACCCATTCACCAGTCAATGGACATTCAAGCTTTTTCTATACTTTGGCTATTGTTGATAGTGCTTCTATAAACATTGGGGTGCATGTTCCCCTTCGAATCACCACTCCTATATCCTTTGGATAAATACCTAGTAGTGCAATTGCTGGGTAGTAGGGTAGTTCTATTTTTTATTTTATGAGGAACCTCCATACTGTTCTACAGAATGGCTGCACCAGTTTGCATTCCCACCAACAGTGCAAGAGAGTTCCTCTTTCTCCACATCCATGCCAACATCTGTTGTCGCCTGAGTTGCTAATGTTAGCCATTCTGACAGGTGTGAAATGCTATCTCCTTTCGTTTTGATTTGCATTTTCCTGATGATGAGTGATGTTGTGCATTTTTTCATGTGTCGGTTGGCCATCTGGATGTCTTCTCTGGAGACGTGTCTATTCATGTATTTTGCCCATTTCTTCACTATATTATTTGGTTTTGGGGTGTTGAGCTTCATAAGTTCTTTATGGATTTTGGATTTTTCAATGCACTTTTAAATTTCCTTTTTCCTTTTTTTCTCCTGACTGACATATTCATTGTTTAGTAACATGTTATTCCATATATTTGTGGTCTTTCCAGATTTTTTTCTTGGGCTGACTTCTAGTTTCATAGTGCTGTTGGCAGAAAAGGTGCATGGAATGACTTCAGTGTTTTGGGATTATTTTGTGACCTAACATGTGACGTGTTCTGAGAATGTCCCATGTGCACTTATAGAGAATGTGTTTAGGATGGAACAATCTGAATATACCTGTTAAGTCCACCTGGACCAGTGTGTCATTCGAAGCCATGTTTCCTTGTTTGTTTTCAGTTTAGATGACATGTAACTGGGGTGTTCAAGTCTCCTATTAGTATTGTATTATTATCCATTAGTTTCTTTGTGGGTTATCAGTATGTGATCTCTCTTGGAGAATGTTCCATGTGCACTCGAGTAGAAAGTATATTCCGTTACTTTGGGATGAAGAGCTCTAAATATATCTGTCAAGTCCATCTGATCCAATGTAGCATTCAGGGCCCTTGTCTCCTTATTGACCCTGTGTCTAGATGATCTATCCATTGTTGTAAGTGGAGTGTTAAAGTCCCCTGCAATTACCACATTCTTATCAATAAGGTTGTTTATGATTGTGATCAATTGCTTTATATATTTGGGGGCTCCGGTATTCGGCGCATAGACATTTATAATTGTTAGCTCTTCCTGATGGATAGAGCCTGCAGTTATTATATAATGCCCTTCTTCATCTGTTACAGCCTTTAATTTTAAGTCAAGTTTGATATAGATATGGCTACTCCAGCTTTCTTTTGGCTTCCAGTAGCATGATAGTTCTCCATCCCCTCACTTTCAATCTGAGGGTGTTCTCAGGTCTAAAACAAGTCTCTTGTAGACAGCAGATAGATGGGTCATGGTTTTTTTATCTTATCCATTCTGATACCCTATGTCTTTTGGTTGGAGTATTTCGTCTGTTTACATTCAGTGTTATTATAGAAAGATATGGGTTTAGAGTCATTGTGATGTCTGTAGGTTTCATGTTTGTAGTGATATCTCTGGTACTTTGTGGTCCTTGCAACGTTTCACTTACAGAATCCCCCTTAGGATTCCTTGTAGGGTTGGTTTTAGTGGTGATGAATTCCTTCAGTTTTTGTTTGTTTGGAAAGACCTTTATCTCTCCTTCCATCTGAATGATGGCTTGCTGCATAAAGGATTCTTGGATGCATATGTTTGCTGTTCATCACATTGAAGATTTCCTGCCATTCTTTTCTGGCGTGCCAAGTTTCAGTAGATAGATCTGTCACTAGACTTATCAGTCTCCCTTTATAGGTTAGAGCGTGTTTATCCGTAGCTGCTTTCAGAATTTTCTCTTTATCCTTGTATTTCTCCAGTTTCACTATGACTTGTGATGCAGAAGATCGATTCAAGTTACGTCTGAAGGGAGTTCTCTGTGCCTGTTGGATTTCAATGCCTTTTTCCTTCCCCAGATCAAGGAAGTTCTCAGCTATGATTTGTTCAAGTACATCTTCAGCCCCTTTCTCTCTCTCTCCCTCCTCTGGAATCCCGATTATACGGATATTGTTGCGTTTCATAGCATCACTTAGTTCTCTACTTCTCCACTCATACTCCTGGATTTTTTTATCTCTCTTTTTCTCAGCTTCCTCTTTTTCCATAATTTTATCTTCTAATTCACCTATTCTCTCCTCTGCCTCTTCAATCCAAGCTGTGGTCACCTCCATTTTATTTTGCACCTCATTTATGGCATTTTTCAGCTCCTCCTGAGTATTTCTTAGTCCCTTGATCTCTGTAACAATAGATTCTCTGCTCTCCTGTGTACTTTTTTCAAGCCCAGCAGTTAATTTTATGACTAATATTTTAAATTCATGTTCTGTTATATTGCTTAAGTCTTTTTTGGTCAATTCGTTAGCTGTTGCTACTTTCCGGAGTTTCTTTTGAGGATAATTCTTCCGTTTAGTCATTTTGGATAGTCCCTGGAGTGGTGCGGAACTGCAGCACTGTGCTGTCTGGAGTAACTTGTGTTGGTGGGCGAGGCTGCAGTCAGACCTGATATCTGCCCCCAGCCCACCACTGGGGCCACAGTCAGACTGGTGTGTCCCTTTCTTCCCCTCTCCCAGGGGCGGGACTCACTGTGGAGTGATGTGGCCTCTGTCTGGGCTACTTGCACACTGCCAGTCTCGTGATGCTGCTTCTATGGGATCTGGCGTATTAGCCGGGGTGGATCCACAAAGTTCACAGCGGCAGGAGAGGCAGGCTTAGCTCGCTTTGCTGTCAGTGGTTCCCTGCAGTAGGGGCCCTGCAGCACCGGGAGGGAGGCGGGCAGACCCATCTGAGGGATGAATCCATAAGAGCAGAGCATTGGGTGTTTGCCCGGGGCAAGAAGTTCCATGAGGGCAACTGGTTCCCTTTGGAATTTTGGCTGGGGGATGTGCGAGGGAGATGGCGCTGGCCACTACTTTTGTTCCCCGCCGAGCTGAGCTCTGTTTTCTGGGTGGATAGTCCCATTGTCTAGAAGTGTGAATTGCATCCAAGTTAGAAAAGCAGCAATGGATTAGGAATGACAAGTTGGTACCAAGATCTGCATTCAAATGGCCACGTGTCAAATTGATAAAGCTGATAGCTGTCTTCCATCCTCTTGTCCCACAAAGGAGGCAGTATACTCCCCTACCGCCAGGCTTAGCCTAATCACAACATTCTCCCCTGGGCCCTTCCACACAGCCAAGTTTTGAAAATTGGCACACAATTCTGAAAACAAATTGAGAAGGGACCAATGCAATACCTATCTCAACACCTCAAGGACACCATCAGACTCATGTGCTGAAAGAAGATAGTACTCTAAGACACTGGCTCTGAATACATTCCATGCAAATCCATTTTTTCCAAGAAAGGGCTAAGTTGTAGAAATGGAGACACAGACAGCATGAGTTCTTCAACACACATGGGATTTGGAGAATGTTGAGAATGAAAAACTCAGCACAGTCTCCTGTCAACCTGGTTGTTTCCAGAATATGAAATGTCTATGGGCTTAGGCAATGAGAGCCCTCTGAAGGAATATACCTGGGAGCCCAGGCAGAAGGAATCCTGCATAATTCCTTTAGAAGCCAGAGACTTCTGTTTTTATCCCTCCCAGTTTTTCCATCAGTTTATGGAGGCAACGGTGAGCTGCAGCTATTGGGTTCTGCCAGATCTTGCTCAGGAGTCCAGAATAAGGACTTTGTTCTGTATTCCTGGAAAGGGGCCTTCTTGTGTTGACCACCTTCTGGACAATAATGCCCATGTGCAAATTACTTCTCAGAATGAAGGGCACTCATTCATCCAGGTCAGAGAGGCAAGCTGGCTCTCCTTCATGTTCCATAGAACAGCAGGCTAACCAGCAAGCCCTCAAGGATGAAAGGATAGCTATCCTTTGGTATGGCAGATATTGGTTGCTCTCACTCATTACAGGACAAGAGTGGGAATTTGCGGCCACCTAGTGGGTTATGACTCCATGGCTCCAAGGGGGGGGGGGGGGGAAAGGGCAGAATTTTTGTCAGAAAAACAGCAAGGGGAAGGGAATGTGTGCAAGGAAGGCCAAAACTCGATTTTCCAATGGCAATTGGGATCAATCTGGAAAGGAGATAACTTAAATTCATTTGCCCTTGGACCAGAAGGAGACCAGTTCCCTCGCAAATGTCTACTTCAGCTTACACATAAACAAGCCTCCTGAGCACCTTCGAATGCCTTGGGCCCCAGGATGGCCACATACTTCTGAAACTCAAGTAAGCAATAAGGAGCCCTGTGTAAAATTCTCTCCCTCAGTCACAAGGACTAGATCAGACTCCCAGCTGGAAGGCAGAGTGTGTGAACTGAGTCCAAGTAAGAAAAACATCCATCGGTGAGGGATGACAACAAAGTGAGTCAAGGTTCTGCAATCAAATGGGCACGGGTCAAATCGAGGATGGCTATATCTATCCTACTGTCCTCTTGTCCCATCAGGAAGTGGGATCCTCCTATAAACTTTGGCGTAGCCTACCCAAGGGCATTCTCTGTGGGCACCTTGACACACCCTAGGTTTGGAGGTTGCCACATAATTGTGAAAGCCAATTGAAAAGGGCCCAATGCAATACATATCTCACCATCACAAGGAAACCACCAGACTTCCAAGCTGAAAGTCTGAAAGTTAAATTTCACATATGCATGAAAGTGTATACTTGTCTTTCTCAGATGGACTCGTTTTGCTTAGCATAATACATTCTAGTTAAAGCTAAATAGCTACAAATGGCTAGACTCCATGCATTTTGATGTCTAAGTGATATTCTTATCAAGATAAAAAGCTTTTGCACAGTGAAGGAAACAATCAAAAGAACTAAACCTGCCTATGGAATGGGAGAAGATATTTGAAAATGGCATATGATAAAGTGTTAGTATCCAAAATCTAGAAACAACATATCAAACTCAACACCCAAAAAACCAAACAGCCCACTTATGAACTGGGAAAAGACATGAATAGACACTTTTCCAAAGAAGACTTCTACACAGCCAACAGACACGTGGAAAGATGGTCAACATCACTCATCATTAGGGAATGCAAAGCAAAACCATGATGCCATACCACCTCACACCTGTTAGAATGGGTAACATTAACAACACATGAAACACCAGTTGTTGGTGAGGTTATGGAGAAAGGGGAGCACTCTTGCACTTCTGGCTGAAATGCAAACTAGTGCAGTGCCTATGTTATGATTTTTTTAAGGAAAATGTGAGAGAGCACTCCTTCTATGCTTACTAGTTCTCATTTCTGTGTACTATTTACGGCACTGTCATCACGTGAAGTTTATGCCCTGTGATGAGTAAGCAAATTGGAAAACAACATAAATGGATATTTAAGGATACGGACCAGGGTTTCCCTGTTAAAATGAAACAAACAAACAAACAAACCAACAAACCAACAGCTAACCAAACCAAATATCCAAATTCACATTGTGATTCCACTCTGTGAAAATAATGGTCATATGTAGCAAAATAGTACAGGCTGCGATTGTCTTTGAATACCAGGATTTTTATTTCCTTCACTACCCTGATTTTGTCTTTCCCAATAACACAGAAAGCTGGTGCCAAATGTAACCTGGTTTGGTTAAGCTGGTCCCTAATCAAAGAAAGGAAAGATGACACAATGCAGGTTTCCAAAGAGAATGATTTGATTTCCACAGGATTACAGAAGCCCTTAAAAAAATAAAGAGGCCTAGAAGATTTCTGCCAAAGTGCTATAAATTGGTGAGACAAATTGCCAGACATATACCTGGTCCACTCCAGTTTATTTCTTTGGTCTATGAATGAACACACAAGGGAAATTATAACACACCTTTTGTTCAATATAAAAATACACTTCCAAAAGCTCTAATGAATTACTTTTACAAAACCTATGTACCAAATTTTCCTTTTGGAAGAAGTTTCCTTTGAATTTCAGGTCTCTTAAATGCTCCTTTGCTGTTACCCACCATCCCTGCTAACCACATGGACCCCCATTTTCACTTCTGTATTCCTCATTAGAAGTGATCTCCACGTGGGCATAGATCATGTTTTGCCATGGTCACTAATAAAGATATAGTGCTGGGCACAGAGAAAGGATGGGTGGTGGTTCAAGGAATTCATACAGACGAACCTGTATTTGAGGTGGATCAAGAATGTCACAAGTACAGGCCCAGGATGGCATGCACAGAGTATTTCCCACTGATATTCCATTGTTAAGCCTCCTTTATCTTTAAAATGTTTTAATCCTAATTTTTCTTCAATGCCTGAAAAACTACTGCTAAGTATTTCTGAATGCAAGGTAGCAGGAGGAGGCTACATGAGGAGCAATCTCTGTGCTCTGTGCCTTGGAGGACCTTGTAGCTTCCTTTAAGGTAGCTATTAACCCACTGCAGGCATGGCAAGAGTGCCTTAAGTCAGTTGTATGTAATTCACCTAGTAAACAATTGGATAGGTCCTCACTTAATTTTTCCTTTTTTTACACTGTATCTTATTTTTTGTTTCTTTAATTCCAGTTCGTTAATATGCAGAGTTATATTACTTGCAGGTATACAATTCCATGTATCACCCTGTGCTCTTTATGACACGTACATCTCTCAATTCTCATCACCTATTTAACCAACCATGCTCCCATCCACCTCCCATCGGATACTATCTCATTGTACTCTCTTAAGAGTCTGTTTCCTGAGAGGGAAAGAAGATGGCGGTGTAGGAGGACGCTGGGCTCACCGCACGTCCTGCTGATCACTTCGATTCCACCTACACCTGCCTAAATAACCCAGAAAACCACCAGAAGACTAGCAGAATGGAGTCTCTGGAGCCAGGCGCAGACTAGAGGCCCCCTGAAGAGGGTAGGAAGGGCTGCGAGGCGGTGCGCGCTCCACGGACTGGTGGGAGGGAGCCGGGGCGGAGGGGCAGCCTGCCGGCCAAGCAGAGCCCCCGAGTCTGGCTGGCAAAAGCGGAGGGGCCGGACGAAGTGTGTTCCGACAGCAAGCATGACTTAGCATCTGGGAGGTCATAAGTTAACAGCTCTGCTCAGAAATTGGGAAGGCTGGAGGACAAAGGGAGGGAGAGTTGCTGAGCCCCGCGACAACAGAGCTCAGTTTGACGGGGAACAAAGGCGCTCGCCAGCGCCATCTCCCCCGCCCATCCCCCAGCCAAAATCCCAAAGGGAACCATTTCCTGCCAGGGAACTTGCTCCCTCAGCGCAAACACCCAACGCTGTGCTTCTGCAGAGCCAAACCTCCAGCAGCAGATCTGACTCCCTCCCGCTGCCACAGGGCCCCTCCTGAAGTGGATCACCTAAGGAGAAGCAAGCTAAGCCTGCCCCTCCTGCCCCCGTGCACCTTGCCTACCCACCCCAGCTCATACGCCAGATCCCCAGCACCACAAGCCTGGCAGTGTGCAAGTACCCCAGACGGGCCACGCCACCCCACAGTGAATCCTGCACCTAGGAGAGGGGAAGAGAAGGCACACACCAGTCTGACTGGGGCCCCAGTGGTGGGCTGGGGGCAGACATCAGGTCTGACTGCGGCCCCGCCCACCAACTCCAGTTAGACACCACAGCACAGGGGAAGTGCCCTGCAGGTCCGCACCACTCCAGGGACTATCCAAAATGACCAAACGGAAGAATGCCCCTCAGAAGAATCTCCAGGAAATAACAGCTAATGAACTGATCAAAAAGGATTTAAATAATATAACGGACAGTGAATTTAGAATAATAGTCATAAAATTAATCGCTGGGCTTGAAAACAGTATAGAGGACAGCAGAGAATCTCTTGCTACAGAGATCAAGGGACTAAAGAACAGTCAGGAGGAGCTGAAAAACACTTTAAACGAAATGCAAACCAAAATGGAAACCACGACGGCTCGGCTTGAAGAGGCAGAGGAGAGAATAGGTGAACTAGAAGATAAAGTTATGGAAAAAGAGGAAGCTGAGAAAAAGAGAGATAAAAAAATCCAGGAGTATGAGGTATGAGGGGAAAATTAGAGAACTAAGTGAGACACTAAAAAGAAATAATATACGCATAATTGGTATCCCAGAGGAGGAAGAGAGAGGGAAAGGTGCTGAAGGGGTACTTGAAGAAATTATAGCTGAGAACTTCCCTGAACTGGGGAAGGAAAAAGGCATTGAAATCCAAGAAGCACACAGAACTCCCTTCAGACGTAACTTGAATCGATCTTCTGCACGACATATCATAGTGAAACTGGCAAAATACAAGGATAAAGAGAAAATTCTGAAAGCAGCAAGGGATAAACGTGCCCTCACATATAAAGGGAGACCTATAAGACTCGTGACTGATCTCTCTTTTGAAACTTGGCAGGCCAGAAAGAATTGGCACGAGATCTTCAGTGTGCTGAACAGAAAAAATATGCAGCCGAAAATCCTTTATCCAGCAAGTCTGTCATTTAGACTAGAAGGAGAGATCAAGGTCTTCCCAAACAAAAACTGAAGGAATTTGTCACCACTAAACCAGCCCTACAAGAAATCCTAAGGGGGCTCCTGTGAGACAAAGTACCAGAGACATCACTACAAGCATAAAACATACAGACATCACAGTGACTCTAAACCCATATCTTTCTATAATAACACTGAATGTAAATGGATTACATGCGCCAACCAAAAGACATAGGGTATCAGAATGGATAAAAAACAAGACCCATCTATTTGCTGTCTACAAGAGACTCATTTTAGATGCGAGGACACCTTTAGATTGAGAGTGAGGCGATGGAGAACTATCTATCATGCTACTGGAAGCCAAAAGAAAGCTGGAGTAGCCATACTTATATCAGACCAACTAGACTTTAAATGAAAGGCTGTAACAAGAGATGAAGAAGGGCATTATATACTAATTACAGGGTCTATCCATCAGGAAGAGCTAACAACTATAAATGTCTATGCGCTGAATACCGGAGCCCCCAAATATATAAAACAATTACTCATAAACATAAGCAACCTTATTGATAAGAATGTGGTAATTGCAGGGGACTTTAACACCCCACTTACAGAAAAGGATAGATCATCTAGACACACGGTCAATAAAGGAACAAGGGCCCTGAATGCTACATTGGGTCAGATGGACTTGACAGATATATTTAGAACTCTGCATCCCAAAGCAACAGAATATACTTTCTACTCGAGTGCACATGGAACATTCTCCAAGATAGATCATATACTGGGTCACAAAACAGCCCTTCATCAGTATACAAGAATTGAAATTATACCATGCAAACTTTCAGACCGCAATGCTATGAAGCTTGAAATCAACCACAGGAAAAAGTCTGGAAAACCTCCAAAAGCATGGAGGTTAAAGATCACCCTACTAAAGAATGAGTGGGTCAACCGGGCAATTAGAGAAGAAATTTAAAAATAGATGTGGAAACAAATGAAAATGAAAATACAACCATCCAAATGCTTTGGGATTCAGCGAAGGCAGTCCTGAGAGGAAAATACATCGCAATCCAGGCCTATCTCAAGAAACAAGAAAAATCCCAAATACAGAATCTAACAGCACACCTAAAGGAAATAGAAGCAGAACAGCAAAGGCAGCCTAAACCCAGCAGAAGAGAAATAATAACGATCATAGCACAAATAAACAATATAGAATCTAAATAAACGGTAGAGCAGATCAACGAAACCAAGAGTTGGTTTTTTTGAAAAAATAAACAAAATCGAAAAAACTCTAGCCAGGCTTCTCAAAAAGAAAAGGGAGATGACCCAAATAGATAAAATCATGAATGAAAATGGAATGATTACAACCAATCCCTCAGAGATACAAGCAATTATCGGGGAATACTATGAAAAATTGTATGCCAACGAACTGGACAGCCTGGAAGAAATGGACAAATTCCTAAACACCCACACTCTTCCAACACTCAATCAGGAGGAAATAGAAAGCTTGAACAGACCCATCACCGGCGAAGAAATTGAATCGGTTATCAAAAATCTCCCAACAAATAAGAGTCCAGGACCAGATGGCTTCCCAGGGGAGTTCTACCAGACGTTTAAAGCAGAGATAATATCTATACTTTTCAAGCTATTCCAAGAAATAGAAAGGGAAGGAAAACTTCCAGACTCATTCTATGAAGCCAGTATTACTTTGATTCCTAAACCAGACAGAGACGCAGTAAAAAAAGAGAACTACAGGCCAATATTCCTGAGGAATATAGATGCAAAAATTCTCAATAAGATACTAGCAAATAGAATTCAACAGCATATAAAAAGAATTATTCACCATGATCAACTGGGATTCATTCCTGGGATGCAGGGCTGGTTCAACATTCGCAAATCAATCAACGTGATACATCACATCAATAAAAGAAAAGATAAGAACCATATGATCCTGTCAATCGATGCAGAAAAGGCCTTTGACAAAATCCAGCACCCTTTCTTTTCTTTTTTTTTTTTTCAACGTTTATTTATTTTTGAGACAGAGACAGAGCATGAACAAGGGAGGGTCAGAGAGAGAGCAGGAGGCACGGAATCTGAAACAGGCTCCAGGCTCTGAGCTGTTAGCACAGAGCCCGACGCGGGGCTTGAACTCACGAACCGCGAGATCGTGACCTGAGCCGAAGTCGGCCGCTTAACCGACTGAGCCACCCAGGCGCCTCCCAGCACCTTTTCTTAATAAAAACCCTTGAGAAAGTCGGGATAGAAGGAACATACTTGAAGATCATAAAAGCCATTTATGAAAAGCCCACAGCTAACATCATCCTCAATGGGGAAAAACTGAGAGCTTTTTCCCTGAGATCAGGAACACGACAGGGATGCCCACTCTCACCAGTGTTGTTTAACATAGTGTTGGAAGTTCTAGCATCAGCAATCAGACAACAAAAGGAAATCAAAGGTATCAAAATTGGCAAAGATGAAGTCAAGCTTTCGCTTGTTTCAGATGACATATGATACATGGAAAATCCAATAGACTCCACCAAAAGTCTGCTAGAACTGATACATGAATTCAGCAAAGTTGCAGGATACAAAATCAATGTACAAAAATCAGTTGCATCCTTATACACTAACATTGAAGCAACAGAAAGACAAATAAAGAAACTGATCCCATTCACAATTGCACCAAGAAGCATAAAATAGCTACAAATAAATCTACGCAAAGATGTAAAAGATCTGTATGCTGAAAACTATAGAAAGCTTATGAAGGTAATTGAAGAAGATATAAAGAAATGGAAAGACATTCCCTGCTCATGGATTGGAAGAATCAATATTGTCAAAATGTCAATATTACCCAAAGCTATGTACACATTCAAAGCAATCCCAATCAAAATTGCACCAGCATTCTTCTCGAAACTAGAACAGGCAATCCTAAAATTCATATGGGACCACAAAAGGCCCCGAATAGCCAAAGTCATTTTGAAGAAGAAGACCAAAGCAGGAGACATCACAATCCCAGACTTTCGCCTCTACTACAAAGCTGTAATCATCCAGACCGCATGGTGTTGGCACAAAAAGAGACACATAGACCAATGGAATAGAATAGAAACCCCAGAACTAGACCCACAAACGTATGGCCAACTAATCTTTGACAAAGCAGGAAAGAACATCCAGTGGATAAAAGACAGTCTCTTTTACAAATGGTGCTGGGAGAACTTGACAGCAACAGGCAGAAGGTTGAAAATAGGCCATTTTCTCACACCATTCACAAAAATAAACTCAAAGTGGATAAAGGACCTGAATGTGAGACAGGAAACCATCCAAACCCTAGAGGAGAAAGCAGGAAAAGACCTCTCTGACCTCAGCCGTAGCAATCTCTTACTCGACACATCCCCAAAGGCAAGGGAATTAAAAGCAAAAGTGAATCACTGGCACCTTATGAAGATAAAAAGCTTCTGCACAGCAAAGGAAACAACCAACAAAACTAAAAGGCAACCAACGGAACGGGAAAAGATCTTCGCAAATGCCATTTCGGACAAAGGGCTAGTATCCAAAATCTATAAAGAGCTCACCAAACTCCACCCCCGAAAAACAAATAACCCAGTGAAGATTTGGGCAGAAAACATGAATAGACACTTCTCTAAAGAAGACATCCAGATGGCCAACAGGCACACGAAAAGATGCTCACCGTCGCTCCTTATCAGGAAAATACAAATCCAAACCACACTCAGATATCACCTCACGCCAGTCAGAGTGGCCAAAATGAACAAATCAGGAGACGGTAGATGCTGGAGAAGATGTGGAGAAACGGAAACCCTCTTGCACTGTTGGGGGGAATGCAAATTGCTGCAGCTGCTCTGGAAAGCAGTGTGGAGGTTCCTCAGAAAATTAAAAATAGACCTACCCTATGACCCAGCAATAGCACTGCTAGGAATTTACCCAAGGGATACAGGAGTACTGATGCATAGGGGCACTTGTACCCCAATGTTTATAGCAGCACTCTCAACAATAGCCAAATTATGGAAAGAGCCGAAATGTCCATCAACTGATGAATGGATCAAGAAAGGGTGGTTTATATACACAATGGAGTACTACATGGCAATGAGAAAGAACGAAATATGTCTCTGTAGCAACATGGATGGGACTGGAGGGTGTGATGCTAAGTGAAATAAGCCATAAAGAGAAAGACAGATACCATATATTTTCACTCTTATGCGGATCCTGAGAAACTTAACAGAAACCCATGGGGGAGGGGAAGGAAAAAACAAAAGAGGTTAGAGTGGGAAGGAGCCAAAGCATAAGAGACTGTTAAAAACTGAGAAAAAAACTGAGGGTTGATGGGGGGTGGGAGGGAGGGTAGGGTGGGCGATGGGTATTGAGGAGGGCACCTTTTGGGATGAGCACTGGGTGTTGTAGGAAACCAATTTGACAATATTTCATATATTGAAAAAATTTAAAAAGATAATGTTAAGTTAAAAAAAAATAAATGAACTTAAAAAAAAAGAGTCTGTTTCCTGATTGTCTATACTCTCTCTCTCTCTCTTATTTTTTCCCTTTGCTTGTTTGTTTCTTAAACCCATGTATGAGTAGAATTATATGGTATTTGTCTTTTTTTGACTGGTATATTTCACTTAGAATCATACTCTCTAGCTCCATCCAGGTCCTTGCAAAAGGAAAGATTGCATTCCTTCTTATGGCTGAATAGTATTCCATCATATGTATGTCACATCCTCTTTATCCATTCATCCATTTATGGATACTTGGGCTGCTTCCATATCTTGGTTATTGTAAACGATGCTGCTATAAAACACACTGGTTCATGTGTGCATTAAAAAATTTAAGGTTTATTTATTTTTGAAAGAGAGAGATAGAGTGAGAGAGCAGGTGAGGGGCAGAGAGAGAGGGAGACACAGAATCTGAAGCAGGCTCCAGGCTCTGAGCTGTCAGAACAGAGCCTGACGCGGGGCTTGAATTCACACACCATGAGATCATGACCTGGGGGGAAGTTGGGCGCTTCACTCACTGAGCTGCCCAGGAGCGCCAATGTGCATGCATCCTCTTGAATTTGTGTTCTTTTATTCCTTGGATAAATACCCAGTTGTGCTATGCTGGATCATGAGGTAATTGTATTTTTAACTTTTAGAGGAAACTCCACATAGTTTTACACGGTGGCCTCACCACTTTGCATTTCCAAGAACAGTTTCCTTTTCTCCACATCCTTGCCAACACTTATTGCTTCTTGTATTTTTGATTTTTGCCATTCTGACAGGTGTGAGGTAGTTTCTCATTGTGGTTTTGTTTTGCATTTCCTTGATGGTAAGTGATGATAAGCATTTTTCCTGTGTCTCTTACCATCTGTATGTCTTCTTTGGAGAAATGTCTGTTCATGTTTTCTTTCCAGTTTTTAATTTGATTAATTGTTGCTTGGGCCTTATGATATATCAGATATTAGCTCTTTATTAGATAGGTCATTTGCAAATATCTTCTCCCATTCCATAAGTTGCTTTTTACTGTTCACTTTTTACTTCACTGTGCAGAAGCTTTTTACTCGATAGAGTCCCAAGATTTATTTTTGCTTTAGTTTCTCTGGCCTCAGGGGACATATATTGAAAGAAGTTTTCATGGCTGATGTCAAAGAAGTTACTACCTGTGCTGTGTTCTAGGATTTTTATGGCTTTGGGTCTCACATTTAGGTCCTTAACCTATGTTTTGTTTATTTAAGTGTATGGTGTAAGGAAGTGGTTTACATTCATTCTTTTGCATGATACTGTGCACTTTTCCCAACACCCTTCTTCGAAGAGACTGTCTTTTCCCAATGGATATTCTTTCCTGCTTAGTTGAAGATTAATTGAATTTGTATGTGTGGATCTCTGTGCTTTCTATTCTGTTTTATTTTTAAAATTTATTCAATTAAATTGAAGTTAACGTACAGTGTTGTATTGGTTTCAGGAGTAGAACCCAGTGATTCATCACTTATATGTAACACCCAGTGCTCATCCTTACAAGTGCCTTCCTTAGTGACCATCACCCATTTAGCCATCCGCCCACCCAACACCCCTGCAGCAGTCCTCAGTTTATTCTCTGTACTTAAGAGTCTCTTATGGTTTGCCTCCCTCTGTGTTTTTGTCTTATATTTTCCTTCCCTTCCCCTATGTTCACCTCTTGTGCTTCTCAAATTCCACGTATGAGTGATAGCCTATAATATTTTCTTTCTCTGACTGACTTATTTCGCTTAACACAGTATACTCTAATTCCATCCGTGGTGTTGCAAGGGGCACAATTTCATTATTCTTGATCGCCCAGTAGTATTCCATTGTGTATGTATACACTACATCTTCTTTACCCATTCACCAGTCAATGGACATTCAAGCTTTTTCTATACTTTGGCTATTGTTGATAGTGCTTCTATAAACATTGGGGTGCATGTTCCCCCTTCGAATCACCACTCCTATATCCTTTGGATAAATACCTAGTAGTGCAATTGCTGGGTAGTAGGGTAGTTCTATTTTTTATTTTATGAGGAACCTCCATACTGTTCTACAGAATGGCTGCACCAGTTTGCATTCCCACCAACAGTGCAAGAGAGTTCCTCTTTCTCCACATCCATGCCAACATCTGTTGTCGCCTGAGTTGCTAATGTTAGCCATTCTGACAGGTGTGAAATGCTATCTCCTTTCGTTTTGATTTGCATTTTCCTGATGATGAGTGATGTTGTGCATTTTTTCATGTGTCGGTTGGCCATCTGGATGTCTTCTCTGGAGACGTGTCTATTCATGTATTTTGCCCATTTCTTCACTATATTATTTGGTTTTGGGGTGTTGAGCTTCATAAGTTCTTTATGGATTTTGGATTTTTCAATGCACTTTTAAATTTCCTTTTTCCTTTTTTTCTCCTGACTGACATATTCATTGTTTAGTAACATGTTATTCCATATATTTGTGGTCTTTCCAGATTTTTTTCTTGGGCTGACTTCTAGTTTCATAGTGCTGTTGGCAGAAAAGGTGCATGGAATGACTTCAGTGTTTGGGGATTATTTTGTGACCTAACATGTGACGTGTTCTGAGAATGTCCCATGTGCACTTATAGAGAATGTGTTTAGGATGGAACAATCTGAATATACCTGTTAAGTCCACCTGGACCAGTGTGTCATTCGAAGCCATGTTTCCTTGTTTGTTTTCAGTTTAGATGACATGTAACTGGGGTGTTCAAGTCTCCTATTAGTATTGTATTATTATCCATTAGTTTCTTTGTGGGTTATCAGTATGTGATCTCTCTTGGAGAATGTTCCATGTGCACTCGAGTAGAAAGTATATTCCGTTACTTTGGGATGAAGAGCTCTAAATATATCTGTCAAGTCCATCTGATCCAATGTAGCATTCAGGGCCCTTGTCTCCTTATTGACCCTGTGTCTAGATGATCTATCCATTGTTGTAAGTGGAGTGTTAAAGTCCCCTGCAATTACCACATTCTTATCAATAAGGTTGTTTATGATTGTGATCAATTGCTTTATATATTTGGGGGCTCCGGTATTCGGCGCATAGACATTTATAATTGTTAGCTCTTCCTGATGGATAGAGCCTGCAGTTATTATATAATGCCCTTCTTCATCTGTTACAGCCTTTAATTTTAAGTCAAGTTTGATATAGATATGGCTACTCCAGCTTTCTTTTGGCTTCCAGTAGCATGATAGTTCTCCATCCCCTCACTTTCAATCTGAGGGTGTTCTCAGGTCTAAAACAAGTCTCTTGTAGACAGCAGATAGATGGGTCATGGTTTTTTTATCTTATCCATTCTGATACCCTATGTCTTTTGGTTGGAGTATTTCGTCTGTTTACATTCAGTGTTATTATAGAAAGATATGGGTTTAGAGTCATTGTGATGTCTGTAGGTTTCATGTTTGTAGTGATATCTCTGGTACTTTGTGGTCCTTGCAACGTTTCACTTACAGAATCCCCCTTAGGATTCCTTGTAGGGTTGGTTTTAGTGGTGATGAATTCCTTCAGTTTTTGTTTGTTTGGAAAGACCTTTATCTCTCCTTCCATCTGAATGATGGCTTGCTGCATAAAGGATTCTTGGATGCATATGTTTGCTGTTCATCACATTGAAGATTTCCTGCCATTCTTTTCTGGCGTGCCAAGTTTCAGTAGATAGATCTGTCACTAGACTTATCAGTCTCCCTTTATAGGTTAGAGCGTGTTTATCCGTAGCTGCTTTCAGAATTTTCTCTTTATCCTTGTATTTCTCCAGTTTCACTATGACTTGTGATGCAGAAGATCGATTCAAGTTACGTCTGAAGGGAGTTCTCTGTGCCTGTTGGATTTCAATGCCTTTTTCCTTCCCCAGATCAAGGAAGTTCTCAGCTATGATTTGTTCAAGTACATCTTCAGCCCCTTTCTCTCTCTCTCCCTCCTCTGGAATCCCGATTATACGGATATTGTTGCGTTTCATAGCATCACTTAGTTCTCTACTTCTCCACTCATACTCCTGGATTTTTTTATCTCTCTTTTTCTCAGCTTCCTCTTTTTCCATAATTTTATCTTCTAATTCACCTATTCTCTCCTCTGCCTCTTCAATCCAAGCTGTGGTCACCTCCATTTTATTTTGCACCTCATTTATGGCATTTTTCAGCTCCTCCTGAGTATTTCTTAGTCCCTTGATCTCTGTAACAATAGATTCTCTGCTCTCCTGTGTACTTTTTTCAAGCCCAGCAGTTAATTTTATGACTAATATTTTAAATTCATGTTCTGTTATATTGCTTAAGTCTTTTTTGGTCAATTCGTTAGCTGTTGCTACTTTCCGGAGTTTCTTTTGAGGATAATTCTTCCGTTTAGTCATTTTGGATAGTCCCTGGAGTGGTGCGGAACTGCAGCACTGTGCTGTCTGGAGTAACTTGTGTTGGTGGGGCGAGGCTGCAGTCAGACCTGATATCTGCCCCCAGCCCACCACTGGGGCCACAGTCAGACTGGTGTGTCCCTTTCTTCCCCTCTCCCAGGGGCGGGACTCACTGTGGAGTGATGTGGCCTCTGTCTGGGCTACTTGCACACTGCCAGTCTCGTGATGCTGCTTCTATGGGATCTGGCGTATTAGCCGGGGTGGATCCACAAAGTTCACAGCGGCAGGAGAGGCAGGCTTAGCTCGCTTTGCTGTCAGTGGTTCCCTGCAGTAGGGGCCCTGCAGCACCGGGAGGGAGGCGGGCAGACCCATCTGAGGGATGAATCCATAAGAGCAGAGCATTGGGTGTTTGCCCGGGGCAAGAAGTTCCATGAGGGCAACTGGTTCCCTTTGGAATTTTGGCTGGGGGATGTGCGAGGGAGATGGCGCTGGCCACTACTTTTGTTCCCCGCCGAGCTGAGCTCTGTTTTCTGGGTGGATAGTCCCATTGTCTAGAAGTGTGAATTGCATCCAAGTTAGAAAAGCAGCAATGGATTAGGAATGACAAGTTGGTACCAAGATCTGCATTCAAATGGCCACGTGTCAAATTGATAAAGCTGATAGCTGTCTTCCATCCTCTTGTCCCACAAAGGAGGCAGTATACTCCCCTACCGCCAGGCTTAGCCTAATCACAACATTCTCCCCTGGGCCCTTCCACACAGCCAAGTTTTGAAAATTGGCACACAATTCTGAAAACAAATTGAGAAGGGACCAATGCAATACCTATCTCAACACCTCAAGGACACCATCAGACTCATGTGCTGAAAGAAGATAGTACTCTAAGACACTGGCTCTGAATACATTCCATGCAAATCCATTTTTTCCAAGAAAGGGCTAAGTTGTAGAAATGGAGACACAGACAGCATGAGTTCTTCAACACACATGGGATTTGGAGAATGTTGAGAATGAAAAACTCAGCACAGTCTCCTGTCAACCTGGTTGTTTCCAGAATATGAAATGTCTATGGGCTTAGGCAATGAGAGCCCTCTGAAGGAATATACCTGGGAGCCCAGGCAGAAGGAATCCTGCATAATTCCTTTAGAAGCCAGAGACTTCTGTTTTTATCCC
>NW_026526730.1:0-38400 GCF_024362965.1 Panthera pardus
AACAGAAAACAATCTTGAAGTTCTATAAATGTTTATAAACTACTTGTTTGGAGGAACAGACTGTTCCAGTGACCCAGCCAATGCTGCTTGGTTCTGATTAAAATATAATGAACGAGTTCAAGAGATCACAACAACAAAGTGTTTTGTTTAAATTCCAGGATTCCAAGCAAACAATGAGAGTTCTTCCCCTTCCCATCATTTTAGGCTACATGTTTTCAGTTCACAATCTTCAAAATCATAAAATCTTAGCAGTAGATACGCATGGCCGTCATGAGTCCCCTAATATCATGCACTGAGATAGGCATAGTATCACTTCTCTGTAATTCCCACCAAAAATGCATAACCTGAACTTACAAAGAAATATAAGGAAAACCCAAAATGAGGGACATTTTACAAATTAACTCGTCAATACTCTTCGAAAGTGTCATGGTCATGAAACTATCCTAGATCAGAGGAGACTAAGGGACACATGACAACTGAATGTAACGTGTGACCCTAGATGAGACCTTGAACCAGGAAAAATACATTTATGGACCAATTGAAAAAAATTGAATAAGGTCTTCAGAATAGTAAATAATATTGTATCAGTGTCAATTTCCTGATTTAGTTCACTGTACTGTGATTATACAAGATCTGAATACCTGGGAAAACGAGATGAAGAGTATATAGAAACGTCTTTCCCTTTGTGTAATTCTTATGATTTAAAAATTATCATAACATGAAAAGTTAAAAATGTTTTTAAAATGTATATGAAATGACAGTCACATTTCAGAAATGTTCAACTACCATCAATTTATCTTGAGAAGTTATACCAGATAAACTATTTCACACTTCTCTTTACAAAGAATATTAAGTATGGCAAAGGTTGGCGACACCAGCAAGATAGATAAGCACTTTCTTCCACAGGCTTCTTCTACCCATGGGCTAAATGCCTACTATTCCACTGTTCCTTTAACAAGTGTTTTAATCTTACTGGAATATAAAGAACTCAGAATTAGGAATGAGGCACAGAGTAATAGTAGTGTATCAGTAAAGGAATCAGAAAGAACATTGTTGTGCCTCCTTAAAAGAGCACATTTTCTGTTCAACTGAGTTGTTTAAAATATGTATTACTGTGTAAGAACCACTAGTATTTCACTAAGCACTCATTTTAACAATTACCTTCAATATTAAATGCAATAGAAAGATAAGTTTCTTTCAAGAAAATAAACAACTTAAGTAACTTCAGCCAAGGACTATAGGAAGGAGTATTTAATTAAGTTCCACACACAGGACTTCTGTGATAGAGGTACCACGGAAGGAGGAAACTATATATTGGTTGGAAAACCTTGCTCATCTTTGAGAAAGACCATAAAGCCCTGGGGACCCAAACTGTAAAATAGTAGTTATTTTATCTTTCTTCATATTCCCATGTCCAAAAGAGATGATATCTGAAGCATTATCATATATTGGATATGGATATCATATATTTAAATTATGGAACCTGAACAAAAATTTCACATAGACTCCTTACATATTTAGTTTAAAAATTATAAAATAAGCATTTCCAAAAGAAAACAGGCCCTCTATTTCTAGGGAACTTGAGTGAGTTGAATTAATCTCTGAATAAACTTCTTGGTCAAAGTTAGGCATCTGAAAAAGGGAACACAACCATCTAAAAAGGCACAACTTAAAACCACTGTGTTGTATACACTCATCTATATACCAGAAGTGGTGATTACTCAATAGCACTGACAAATGAAATGCAAACAACTGTCTAATCAATGGTTAATTCAGCTTGTTTCTGGGATGACTCAAGAACTCAAGGACCTATATTTTGACTTACATATATGATACTGACCCAGAGCATTCACTGCAATCTTTTCTTTCGACGAAACCTGTTTTAGGAGACTGGAATGCCTTCTCACAGCTGGCTTCTGAAGTTTGGGGATACTAAAATTATCACTTTTATCCAGAGACTTTTTGAGGCTTGTAATGCTCTTCAAGCTATGTGACGTAGACTTTGAGTCATGAATTTCAATCTTCTCTGAACTTTTCTTAAAGTTTATGCCATCCTTTGAATATGGTTCCCAGAATCCTGTATCACTGCTATCAACCCCATTTAGGAATTTTTTTATTTGCAAAGGATTTTTTGATCTTTTAAGTTCAAGGTAATCATTATCCTCCATAATTTTATGATATTGGAGGTGTTTTCCATTTAACTTTGGGAATAATGATGGTTCACGTAGTCTGGAAGAGAAACTGCTTTTCATCCTATACTGTGGATAACATTCTGATATATTTGATGACTTTCTGTTTGAAGTAGATTCATCCAAGGCTGATGATTCCATACCTGCTAAGCAAGAGAAACATATTTAATTATTCTATTTACCTGTACCATTTGTAATAGTTTTTAAAAAGTAACAACTAAGTCCTCATGAAAACTATTCAAGAAATTATCAATTGCTTAAATAAACAAAGTTTAAAAAGTTAAATAAGGTTAATATGTTGAAAAACTAACAGAGCTGATAACTAAGACTGAAATATTAACTAGGTTAAATATAATCTTCTGGTTTAATATATTTAAATTCTTTTATCCAAAGCTATTTGAAGTTGCACCAAATCAAAAGTGATAGCCTACTGAAGGTTGTAGTTCTCATTCCCCACTCTGCCAATTTTGAAAGATTATAGGCTAAATATGCCAATACAGCTACAAATCCCTTAGTTATGAGCATACTGAAGTATAAGGAAGTTGGAGTGGGGAAATTTTTATTTATAAAATCAGAATACAGGGGCACCTGGGTGGCTCAGTTCGTTGGGCATCCCACTTCGGCTCGGGTCATGATCTCACTGCTCATGGGTTTGAGCCCCACATTGGGCTCTGTGCTGACATCTCAGAGCCTGGAGCCTGCTTCAGATTCTGTCTCCCTCACTCTCTGCCCCTCCCCCACTCACGTTCTGTCTCCCTCTCTCTCAAAAATAAACATTAAAAAAATTGTTTTTCATTTAACATCAGAATACAAATATTTACTCTCCTAAAGATTCTCAGTACTTGTGGGAAAAAATAGTTTGTATATAAAATAACCTCTTCAGAAAAATATTAATACAATGTCCCACTGGGGCTTCCTTTATAAAATTCATCTGATGGCTCAGAATAGTACCTTACATTTGAATAACACATTTTAAAGTATTTCAAATGTTATAATACTTGATTTTATGATAGACTATTATTCTCCTCTTAGAAGTTTAAAATATGTTTGATCATTGAGGGCAAAACTTATAAAACATTGTCTGAAGTTTTCAGTGTGTATAGTGGTAATACATAATAAAATTACAGCTTAACGGAGGGAGGGTAAAAAGATCTATATAAGGGTAAAACTTCTATATTCCACTTGAAGTGGTAAAATATTTATTTTAGTATACTAGAAAAGGTTAAGTATGTATACTATAATCCTTAAAACAACCACTGGAAAAATACAGAGATATAGTGAAAATACATATAGAATAAATTCACATACTAAAAAAATGCTCCCCAAAAAAGAAGGGAGAAAATGGTTGAAAAACAGAGGAAAAAACAGAAAACAAATAATAATATGGTACACCTGGTCTGAATGTATAAGTAATTACATTACATATGATCTAAACACTCCAATTAAAATACAGGAATTATACAAATAAATACAAAAAACATCACCCAACTCTGTGTGGTTTACAAAATACTTCAAAACTGGTGATATAAGAAGGTTAAAAGTAAAAGGATGGAAAATACTTACCATCTAAGCACTAATCAAAAGAAAACTGGAGTTATATTAGAATCAGAAAAAGTAAACTTGAGAGAGAAGAAAATTACCAGTGATCACATACATATTGCATAATGATAAAAGAATCAGCTCACCAAGAAGATAGAACTATTCTAAATGTGAATTCACCTAGCAACAGAGCTTCAAAATGCATGAACCAAAACCTGACAAAACTGAAAGGAGAAATAGACAAATCTACAATTATATTTGGAGACAGTGTTCCTTTCTCTATAACAGAACTAGTAAAAAAAATCAGCAAAGATTCAGAAGAATGAATAACATGAATTATTATGCATGGGAGTGGGTATGTGATTATTAGTAATATCTATGTCAGAAAAGAAAAATTAATGAAAAAACTTCCACATCAAAGACAAAATTAGAATTCAAAATAAACTTTGAAACGTTCAGGTAATAATAGCAAATTGAACAGCCTTCAAACACTCCATTTAAACTAAGGAATTTTGGGGATGCCTGGGTGGCCCAGTCAGTTAGGTGTCCAACTTAAGCTCAGGCCATGATCTTGCGGTTTGTGAGTTGGAGCCCCACATCAGGCTCTGTACTAACAGCTTGGTTAGTACAGAAGCCTGGAGCTTGGTTAGTACAGAAGCTTGGAAGCCTGGAGCCTGCTTTGGATTCTGTGTCTTCCCCTCTCTCTGCCCTCCCCGGCTCGCTCTCTCTCTCTCTCTCTCTCAAAAATAAACTAAAGGAATTTTTAAAACATCACAAATCCATAATAACAAAAAGAAGAGGAAAAGAAACTACTACAATTAAATTTTGGAATCTGAAAGCTGATGAACTTAGTAGACCTGAAAAGGCTGAACCATAAGGCAGAATGGGGAAAGCCAAGAAGCAACCCAATTCATAACACAAAAACTCCAAAAGCTCATAAATTAGTAGCATTTAGGTATCTCTAAAAGTGAGGGTAAGAGTGAAGCTAAAAAGAAAGAACTGGTTAAAATCCCTTTAAGTAGTAATTTGATACCTAGGGTCTCTTCACACGGCCAGATATTCACTTTTATCCACTGGGCACAGCCAGTTATTGATCTTCTCCTACACCAGCAGGAAAGTGACAATTCATCAGAAAGGGTTAAACACAAGGTCTCTGGATTATGGAATACTAAACACAATAGAGGGTAGGAGTATTACCTGCAAAACTCGGAGGGAGGCTTACACTGAATAATGGGAACTTCAGTCTTTCGTCTTATTTAACACCTGGAATTCTATGAAGCAAGGCTATACCTCCGGGAAGGATATTCAAAGTTTCTTTGAACACTCTGACCATCTCAAAAGGAAATATACCCTAAAGACAGTCATATTAAGGGTTTTCCAGGCAAATAGCCCAGCCAGACCACCCGATAGCAGGGTTTCTCAATCTCAGCAGTACTGGCATTTTGAGACAGATACATCTTTATTGAGAGAGCTGTCCTGTGTATTGTAGGATACTCAGAAGCATCCCTGGCCTCTCACCACTTGATGCCAGTAATACAGATTGTGATGACCAAAAATGTCTCCAAATGTTTCCAAATGTTCCTGGGGGAAGGGGAAGTTTGGGGCAGGGGGCGGGGGAAATCTCCAAATCATCTCTGGTTAAGAATCATTATCCTACAGCTCATAATCAGCTAGTTTTGCCCTCAGTCTCAGAGCTTCCAAATAGCTTTTGAGTTCACCATTCTCAAATATGAGTAGACAACCAAAGATCACCAGACATTTGAGGAACACTCCTAAAATGAAAAACAAACAGAAAAAAATAACTTGGAGGAGACAGAATATGAATGAAAAAGGAAATCTCGAAAGCATTGCAACAGAAGTTCTTAGTTGCAACAGAAGATATTGTTTGTGGAACAATAGAAACGCCCATGAAATAAGAGGAGGATATTATAATAAAATAACAGAGGGGAAAGAAATTATTGGAAATTTAAAAGTACAAATGAAAAACTAAATAGAAGCATTGGAAGATAAATTTAAGGAACTCTATCAGAAAACATAACAAAAAGTGGCACCTGGGTGGCTCAGTCAGTTAAGCATCCGACTCTTGATTTCGGCCCAGGTCATGATCTCACAGTCGTGAGATTGAGCCCTATGTTGGGTTCTGCACTGGGTGTGGAACCTGCTTAAGATTCCCTCTCCCTCTCCCTTTGCCCCTCTTCCACTCTCACTCATGAAATAAATAATAAATAAATAAAGCATAACAAAGAGATAAGAGAAAAAGGTTAAAAAAAAAAGGAATCATCCCATTATGTCACATATCCAAATATCTAGAGTTCCACAGAGACAGAAAAAATAGAGGAAAGGAAATCATCAACAAATTATTTTAATTTTCCAGAATCAAAGGACGCTGTATTAAGCACAATCGTTACAAAGAAACTTCTTTCAAGGAGACTTTCAGAAGACTAGAAAATATCCTATATGCTTGGAAAAAAAAAATCAGTGTCAAAGTCAAGAGTCAGAAAATTTTGCACTTCAATGGAAATACTGAAAACTAGAAAACATAGAAAATTATTTACAATCTAGAATTCTGTACCCAAACTATCAATAAAATATGAAGACAGAATCTGTCATAGGAGGAGAGAAGTGAAAAGTCTCCAGCATGTTAATGAAGAAACATCTCAAGATGACAGTTGCACACAAAATGTAGAGGGCAACAAATTCATACTGAAGAACATCAAAATACTCTAAAGAAGATTTCTTCAAGAAGACAAAACTACTAGAATACCTTGTGCAGACAAACTTACGAAGAGGATATTTAGACAGTTGGCAGAGTCTAAGCTTCAATCAGTAATATATATACTTTTTTTTTAAACCAAGCAAATAAGTAAATAAGACAACTCAAAGAGGGAAAAATTGTACAGAAAGAGAAAGCAGCCACAAGATACTTACATGTGGCTCAGCAGTGAATAGTGTGTACATAAATATATTAACATAAATACAGAATTAAAACTTACTCAATTACCCTATGACTATATTAGGAGGATGGATAGGTATGGGAAGTGGATGTGGTGGGGACAGGGAAAATGAAACAGAGCTAAATCCTTATTTTTCATATTAAGGAGTTTACTAGGTCTACCCAAAATTTTAAAAAATCAACAAGAAGCAATACAAACATGTTATTTACAGTCATGAAAACAAATATCAGGTAATCAGCTAAAATGTTTGCCTCTGGAGAAACTGAGGAAAGGATCAGGCAAGAGGCTGCTCTATTTGTAGCAAGTTTATTAGAACTATATAATTCTTTTTTCTAATCTTTTTAAATCTTTATTTATTTTTGAGAGAGGCAGAGACAGACTGTGAGCAGGGGAGGAAGAGAGAGAGAGGGAGACACAGAATCCGAAGCAGGTTCCAGGCTCTGAGCTGTCAGCACAGAGCCCAATGCGGGGCTCGAACTCACGAACCGTGAGATCACGACCTGAGCTGAAGTCAGACACTCAACCAACTGAGCCAAATTGAGCTTAAAATTATACACATAGATAATCTTGACCAAAGGATGTCCGGACAGAGAAAGAAAAGGGAGTGACACCATGTGTAATAGGAAGAGATTTTTAAAAACATACTTAATGGAGAAAAACAAAACTAATCATGAATGATACTGAATAATATACTAAAAACAATTTTTAAAAAATGTTTTAATGTTTATTTATTTTTGAGACAGACAAAGCACAAGCAGGGGAGGGTCAGAGAGAGAGAGGGAGACACAGAATCTGCAGCAGCCTCCAGGCTCTGAGCAGTCAGCACAGAGCCTGATGAGGGGCTCGAGCTCACGGACCATGAGATCATGACCTGAGCCGAATTTGGACATTTAACTGACTGAGCCACTCAGGCACCCCTATATTAAAAATTTTTAACTGTCAATGTCAGGATGTCAGAATGACCCACAAATTGCAAATTACATTTTTTTTCTTAGTGTTATTATTTTGTTTTAAAGTTGACTTCATGTTGCAAAATATTAAGGGAAAGATAAAAGAAAGTTATGGTAGTTACATAATCAATACTGATTAGGTATATTTAGGATTTAAACTTTTATCTAAAGAGTTAGAGTAATGGGGGGGGTGCACACGGGTGGCTCAGTCGGTTAAGCGTCTGACTTCAGCTCAGGTCGTGATCTCGCAGTCTGTGAGTTCGAGCCCCGTGTTGGGCTCTGTGCTGACAGCTCAGAGTCTGGAGCCTATTTTGGATTCTGTGTCTCCCCCTCTCTTTCTGCCCCTCCCCCGCTCACGCTCTGTCTCTGTTGCTCTCAAAAAATAAATAAAACATAAAAAAAAATTTAAAAGAGTTAGAGTTAATGGGGTCAGAGAAGGCTTTCAGATTCCATACGATAAAACCTACAAATTAGGATTTAATTTAAAGGCAATTTATTTATAAATAATACTTGCTGTAGCAACAAGAGCTCACTTACAAAAATCTTCATACTGGTGCTGTAGTTCATCCAAAATAAATAGAATATCTCTAATATCCACCATGTGGTTACCTGTAATAGAGTTAAGTTCAAGTACTGTTATTTCTTTTTTGAACACAAATCTAGTTTCCATCCCATTCTAATACAAAAACAACACAGAGATGTGTGAAAGTAGGAACAGAGGTTGTGAATAATATCTAGAATTGTTAATAGCTCAGTATACACTGAAAAATAAAAGACCATTATTTTCTTTTTCCCTTAATAAAAGAGTTTCCCATCAAAAGAAATTAGTCACATTTTAAGCTCCACAGCTAGGTAATCAGGTTAATATTTCATTCATTTAACAAATAGTGTTTTGAGGATTTACTATAGGTAGAATTTCAAGTTTTAGCTCTTTTGTCTTTCTCACTGGATTGTGAGCTCTTCAAGAGTACAGGATGTCATTTGTTTCCCCAATGCCTAGCAAATTATATACTTCCTAGCACTTAAAAACTAATTTTTTTGAGGGGCACCTGAGTGGCTCAGTCAGTTGAGTGTTTGACTCTTGATTTGGGCTCAGGTCATGATCTCAGAGTTCATGGGTTCGAGCCCCACGTTGGGCTCTGCGCTGACAGTGCAGAGCCTGCTTGGGATTCTCTCTTTCCCTCTCTCTCTGCCTCTCTCCCACTTGCACTGTCTCTCTCTCAAAATAAATAAATAAACTTTAAAAAAATTATTTTTTAAAAATTATTTTTGATAAAACAGGGAGGGGGACAAAACATAAGAGACTTGTAAATATGGAGAACAAATTGAGGGTTACTGGAGGGGTTGTGGGAGAGAGGGTGGGCTAAACGGGTAAGGGGCACTAAGGAATCTACTCCAGAAGTCCTTGTTGCACTATATACTAACTAATTTGGACGTAAATTTAAAAAAATAAAAAATTAAATAAAAAAAAATATTTTTGAATGAATAAATATACTAAAGGCTGTAAAGAATCATGCAATGTCTACATTGTGGATAGCAGTAAACCATTTACTTAGCGTCTTACACATGTACAGCACTCCCATAATTATAACTTCCTATCATTCCTGCCCTTGCCTCTGTCTAAAACCATTTTCCTTCTTGGACAGTGTATGACAGAGAATGGGGTCAGAGACAGTGACCTCAAATAATGTTGTTCCAATTGGACACCCAATAGTTCTTGCCTCCAAATGTCTGACTTCGCTTGACATTCAAGGTGAGAAAGACCAGGTGTTGACTTACCTACTTATAAAAATACTAGGTTTGTTCTTCAGCCTATGCCTAAAAAATCAACTATTCAGTTATAAGCATAAGCAAAGACCCTGAAAAGAAGATGCCAGTTTTTAATGCGCCTTTTGAGTCAAAGAATTATATACACTATGGTTTTGGTGTTGGGTAAGTGTGATTCATTCTGCTTCTTTGAAAATTGGTAAGCTATGTCAGGTCCAGGACTTTAAATCACTGCAAAGCAAGTAAGTATTTGACCCAACCAAAGAAGTGCTAGACCAATTGATGTTAAGTTGCCTTCTGATTAGAACTGCTTCTTACATTCTGGGGTTTTTTTTAATTATTTTTAATGTTTATTTATTTTTGAGAGAGACAGAGACAGAATGCAAGTGGGTTGGGGCAGAGAGAGAGGGAGACACAGAATCTGAAGCAGGTTCCAGGCTCTGAGCTGTCAGCACAGAACCTGACGTGGGGCTTGAACTCACGAGCCACGAGATCATGACCTGAGCCGAAGTTGGACGCTTAACTGACTGAGCCACCCAGGCGCCACTCTTACATTCTGTTTTTTTATTTTCTTGGTATTTATTCTCATTCTGTTCTTGATTGTGGTTCTAACACCCCAGTGAACTTCTGGAACTTCTGTAGAGTCCATATCCCAAGTTCTTAGATCAAAGCATAAGTCCTAAAATAATTCAAGGCTTCAACCCTCAAACTCGTGAATTTGATCTGTGTAAAGTTTCTGTTGGATCATCCACAAATTAATCCAATGGAGAAGGCTGTATTGTTTATATCTGGTCTCTACTTAAAGAACTCCCCTTTCTTGAAAGAGGTCCAACATTGACCAGTGAGCATGCAGTAGCCAACCATTTATAGATTTACTAGCTCTCGCTCAAATTCATTCCTTCTTCTATGCAATGACAAATACTTCTCACACACCTCTAAGACAAATACTATCCATTTATATAGTCTCTGGTGGCCAAATAAGCATTACAGAATCTGAAATTACTATTTTGACCCCTATCTAGCTTATCAAAACCTCAATGAATAATTCCTGATTGAGACTGAGACAATCAGTATAGTTACAGGTAGCATTTACTTCATAAGAGAAGTTCAAAACAGCTTCCCACTCTTACATTTGTCCTTCTGGAGGAAGCTCATATTGGAACGTTCCTTTCCATTCAACCTGGAAAATGTAACTATCTAATGTGGAAAAAAAAGTATCCTAATCATCAAAATCATATTCAAGGCAACATTACTTTGAAGGTGTAAAATGACTATTAACACATTTCCATAATCTCCACAATAGCTCCACAATATCAAAGACCTTCTCATCAAAAATCGTGCTAGTTACTACTTTTCACCCAATTCAATTACTAGATCGGTAAATACCAGGAGAGAAAAAACTACTGCACCAATATCCTATCTCAGAAACCAAACTACCAGAACTGTCATCAAGTGATTTTCCATATTCCTCTTGCCAGATCTTAATGAAGCAAATGCTTATTGGACTTCCTTGCAAATTCCAGCGGCATTCCTCTTCATCATGCATACTCATGAAGATATTCTCCATGTATCAGTATTGCTCCAAAAAACCAAACCAAATATAGAAACAAGATGTTAAAACAGTACCTATACCAGGGTGCTACGACTTCTACTAGCAGGATAACCGACTTATATCACTCCTTACTTCAAAATTCCGTTACAGAAGAATCCATATCTCTTACCGGGGTAACCCAAAACTTTTGGCATTCTGAGGGTGTCCTTTCCTTTAATGTTTAAGTAAAATAGCCCCGACCCCACACCATACATTATATGAACAGCAATCAATACTCCCTCCAAAATTTGAAGATTCCTGAGTGTTTTATACTCTGGCGGTTGATTTTCGTTTTGTTTTCTATTCCCGTGGACTCCTGATCTCTCTCACATTATCACATCCTATAGGTGCTATCTTCTCTCCACCCCAAGCCTACCTAACACAGAACCTACAGACCTTTTTCCTTTAAATCCACCCACCACATGACTAACACAAGGCTATTGTATATAAGCAACTCTTACTAGATAACTTGAAATTAATGAGAGTAAGGGATTTCTTGATAGCACAGCAAGCACTACATAGTATTGTCCTAAAGTTCTACAGCCACTCTCTATTGATTGCTAGACCCCCATCCAATCTTAGGTTCCCTCAGTGTTCCTCTTCCAGCTGCCGATTAGCCACTGTTGTATTTTAAGTTCCTGTTGTTTTCTTATATAGAGTACTTTACCTTACCTTTTTGCTCAAACTAGGTATCTCCCAATAGGCTTTAGCTCTCATAATCAAACATACCTGTTAAAATGATTTTCCTAGTCAAAAGACAAGGACCTCCCCTATGAGGAATTTTACCTTAAGTCACAACCAGGTTATTAAAAATGACAAAATGAAAAAATCTTATTCTCTCTGGTTGGAGGAGATGGAGTGAAGGGTGAGACTTATTAATTCATTCAACATATATTTGTTGAGCAGTTAATATGTGCCACAAGCACTGTATGGAGTACTGAGGATACAATATTGAGCAAAAGTACACATGATATCTGCTTTCTTGGTATTTAGTCTTATTTGAGATACAGATCTTCACAAAACAATAAGAAATAGGGGTACCTGGGTGGCTCAGTCGGTTGGGCGTCTCATTTTGGCTCAGGTCGTGATCTCGTGGTCTGTGAATTCGAGCCCCGCGTTGGGCTGGCTCTGTGCTGACAGCTCAGAGCCTGGACCCTGCTTCAGATTCTGTGTCTTCCTCTCTCTCCCTGCCTCTCCCTCACTCACACTCTGTTTCTCTATCTCTCTCAAAAATAAACATTGAAAATTTTTTTTAAAAATATAAGAAATAAAAATGGCAACTGTGATTAGTGCTGTGAGAGTGTATGAGAACTTGACCTAGTCAGAAAAGTCATGGAAGCATCCTTAAAGAATAGAGTGGAGTTTAGATCCAAAGTATGAGTCGTAATTCACTAGGAGGGAAAGAATGCTCCAGGAAAAGAAAAGAATATATGTAAAGGCTATGGCAGGAGGAAGCCTGGTATATAACTGAAACTCTAAGAAGGCACAGTAAGCAAAGCAGAATGTGGTCTGAGATGACGCTGGAGATCTAAGGTAAAGGCCAGACATTGCAAGTCCTTGTACGTGACCTTAAAGGGCTCTTCATCCCAAGAAGTATTATTAGAGTTTATGCAAGGAGGTAACATGATCAGATGTGTGGGGTTTTTTTATTTTTTTATCATGTTTATTTATTTTTGAGAGGGGAGGTGGGGCAGAGAGAGAGAGGGAGACAGAATCTGAAGCAGGCTCCAGGCTCCGAACTGTCAACACAGAGCCCAACACGGGGCCTGAAACCACAAGCCTGAGATCATAACTTGAGCCAAAGTCGGACACTTAACTGACTGAGCCACCCAGGCGCCCCACAGATGTGTGTTTTGAAAAGATCATTCTGGCCATAGTGTTAAGGGGGATAAGACTGGGTGTGGGTGGGGGCACCTGGGTGGCTCAGTCGGTTGAGCGTCCGACTTCGGCTCAGGTCACGATCTCACAGCTCGTGAGTTCGAGCCCCCCGTTGGGCTCTGTGCTGGCAGCTCAGAGCCTGGAGCCTGCTTCAGATTCTCCCTCTCTCTCTGCCCCTAACCCACTCGCATTCTGTCTCTGTCTCTCTCAAAAATAAATAAACATTAAAAAAAAAAAAAAAAAAAGACTGGATGTGGGTGGACTTGTTAGGATGAACAGTGATGGTCCTAAGGAAAAATTATGGTAACTTGGACTAAGGAAATGGTGGAAAATAGAGAGATTTAAGAGATATCTAGAAGTTTAAAATAATAGTAATTCACAACGGTTGCATGAGGAGAACAGAGAAAACAGAGTTGTCAAGGATAATTCCCAGGTTTCTGCTTCCTATTTCTTGAGACTATTCTAGTGCCAATAGGTTCTATTTAATTCCTACAACAATCTATGAAATCAGCATAATTTTTCAGTTTAGCTCCCCAAGTACAAAGCCTAGAAATCCAGACCAGAATTCCATAAGCCAAAAAAAGAAAAAAAAAAAAAAAAAAAAAAAAAAAAAAGCCACAGTGGTTTCATATGTAATTTCTGTTGCTTCTGGTAGAGCATGCCCTAAAGGCTATTTAATAATATGACTTGAGATTAAGCTTTAAAATCCCTATTTTATGGGCATCTTTATGCTCCAGAACATCCCTCCACTTATGTCTATCAACCCAGAACTCACCATAAATGACTACCTACTAAAATCCATGCAGCCTGGTTCTATCTTCACACTACATCCCAGCCACCAAAGACCCCCTAAAAGCCACCACTGACAAATGACAAAAACCTGTGGAAGCCCATGGAAAAGGATGCCATGTCTGATAATGTTCCTGCCATATTTACACAAACTGTTCCCTCAGTCTAAAATGTCTTTCTCATTCTTCATTACCACCTTCAACCAACTAACCCCTATTGATCCTTCAAGATTTAGCTCAGACATCACATTCTCTGATTATCTTTCCCTGGTGTTTCCAGTATACATTTGCAGCCTAACTACATTCTGTAACAGTATTTGCTATATACGACATTAAATTTTCATTTTATTTGACTCTTTCCACACTAGAATGTGAACTCCTTTGGAAAAAGAAATGTGTTCTATTCATCTCTGTATCACCTTGCATAGTTCCAAGCACAGTAGATATTAAATGACTGACTCATTAAATACATGGATAATCAATGAATCAATCATTTATCAATCCATTATTATCAGACACCCCTGGTGACATATAAACATGTAATACAAAACATCTGCTAAATATATTCATAATGTTTTTTTAAAAATCTACATTTTGCAAAGAGTAACTGAATAGCATGAGAAGATTGTGTAATCAAAGCTATCTAATAAAGTTAAAAATTCAAGAAATTTAGGTCTCCTAATTTGTGAAGCCAATGCCCTTGACATTAAAGAAACCATCTCTCCACAAACAAGAAATGGAAAAGAGAGGAAAGTTTGAAAAGAAAATAAATACATTTTTCTCTTAGATTTTTATCAAACATACCAAAATCTAATAATTTTAGAAATTTCTCATTTAATTTTTCTAGACTATCTCTTACCACAGACACCAGTAAGCAATGTTGATAGGTGGCAAGAGGTTAAGAATCAAGAAGGAGAGATAAAGGATGAATCAGAGCACTGATATCCAAGAAAGATATATTTACATAGTAATTCAAATAACTCACTGTCTATACTAGCATGTTTTATCACTTCCTGAAAAGTTTCAGGAATTACAGGAATATCCATGCTATCCAAAACAGCAGCCAGTTCATCAGTCGCAACTCGACCACTTCTTATCCTACAGAAAATCTTCAAGGCATTCTGGAATGCTGCAAAAATATAATAAACAAAGAAGTTATTTTATCATGAGAATCAACAGCTTTTCTTGGAGGGGCTGATTTTGTGTCAACAGCCTACCAGGGTACAATACCTTTACATAGGCATAGGGTTTTCTAAAAATTTACCTGCAAGTAGGCATTTGCCCAATTCCATTTGCCCAATTTATATTAGGACCACATTCCTAATATAAAATGTAATTTTTGCTATTATCACTATTGATATAATATTAGCAAAGATAGGTGGTATTTATTGAATGCTATCTATATGCCAAACATTGTGCTAAAAGCTATAGGCATTGTGCTAAAAAGCTCTGGATTATCTGATTATTCTGTATTCACTGCTTAGTTAAGCCTTGTAACTAAAATAATTTCATATCTATCAGTGGTATAATCTATAATAGCAAGGCAGCTTAATCTAAAATTTGAGGGCATCATTAATTGTTTTAAAATGTAATTTAGAAAAAATAGCGTAAAAGAAAGAACAGAATAGATGCAAAATTTCTCTTCAGATTTTTTTATATTACAAAGAGTTTAGCAATGGTTTAACCACTATTTAAAGGTCTTCTATTTCTCCACAGAAACTTCATTTTCTTATGCTAACAGTCCTTAACATCAAAAATGAATTGGAAAGATTTGCAACAATATGGATAGAACTAGAGTGTATTGTGTAAGTGAAATAAGTCAGTTAGAAGAAGACAAATATGTTTTCACTCATATATGGAATTTAAAAACACAACAGATGAACATAGGGGAAGGAAAGGAAAAATAAGATAAAAACAATAAGAGACTCTTAAATACAGAGAACAAACTGAGGGTTGCTGGAGCGGAGGTGGATGGGGGATGGGCTAAATGGGTGAGGGGTATTAAGGAGGGCACCTGTTGGGATGAGCACTGGGTATTATATGTAAGTGATGAATCAGTGGATTCTACTCCTGAAACCAATACAACACTGTATGTTAACTAATTTGACTTTAAATAAATAATTTTTTAAAAATGAATTGGAAAGAACACAGTTAAATGAAAATATTCATATTAATGAGAGAATTTTCCCTAAACAGATGTCCTCCTTAAAATCTAAACAGATTGATACCTGTGTCCTAATGCTAAATTTAAGTGATCCTCAGACTACCGCACCCCTTAATTTGATAAGGAAACACAATTCCCATAATCAACTTCAGAGAGCGAATCACTTTTTGTCAGACTACATTTTCTCGGAATTCAGGATATAACAAGCCTAGTGATCCACAAGTTCTTAGATTTGCCCAATCATGGAGGAAGAACTGGGCATTATTCACTCATCCAACCAACCAGTTGTTATTGACCAGGCGAGCAAAAGTAGCAGAGGAAGGACCTCTGAGAATCCTCTCCTCCATAAAAGCCGTGAGAACACGGACGCAAACTGTCAGAATCAACTTTTTTCAAAACTCTGGCTATAAATCAAAGGCTTAGAGTAATCCAAAGAGTGTTTTCTTTCAGAAAAACGGCTGAACCTCAGTAATAGTGAGCTTTGTGGCATTTTAGCTGGCCATTGTTCCCATCTTACCATCCCAGCTTCCCAGGAGCCTTGAAAACTAAGAGCCTACCCTCATGATGAAAAACAGCAGCCTGACAGCCAATGGAGAAGAATGAGTTTGGAACTTCTTCAAAGCCCCATTCTCTAAGAACTGTCATTATTAGACCTGTCTTGTGGCTCCCTGGAAGACCCTACTTGCCAAGCTGCCTTATTTGACCGGACTCAAAGCTTGCCCAAGGCAAAGAGCCTTTTCCCTGGAAGTACTCCTCAAACACAATCAGAGGCAATTAGTTAACATTATAACGGTCTGAAGTGGTGGGTAATAGTTGGAGCAAGCACTGGATGTTACATGTGAATGATGAAGCACTAAATTCCACTCCCGAAACCAGTATTATACTATATACTAACTAATTAGTTTAAGTAAAAACTTGAGACAAATGAACAAAAACCAGTCAGATTCAGGAGCCCTGCTCTTAAATGCTATTGCTGCTCTTCCAATGACATACTAATATTTTTTAGGATTAAAAAAAAATTTTTTTTTGGGAGAGAGAGAACAAGGGAGAGGGGCAGAGGGAGGGAGGGGGAGGGAGGGAGGGAGAGAGAGAGAGACAGAGAGAGAGAGAGACAGAGAGAGAATCCCAAGCAGGCTCCATGCTTAATGTGGAGCTTGACTTGGGGCTTGATCCCACAACCCTGGGATTGTGACCTGAGCCAAAATCAAGAGTTAGATACTCCACTGACTAAGCCACCCAGGGGCCCCGACCCACTGATTTTTAAAAATCAAATAAACCCACAACTGTACAAAGAAGAAAGATAAAAGCAACACAAATTTCCCAACCAGGGCATGCAAAAATGATGCATTTTGATTAATATCCTACTTGGATACCTTTCTATGTCTCTTTACGTTCATCAACGATTGTGAACATTTCACTCAATTAAAACAGTACATATAGTATACTGCCTTTTCACTAAAAATATGCCATGGACCTATTTACAAGTCAATAAATGTAGATTCATGCCATTAAAAAAAAAAACAATTGGGGCAAATAATAGGCTAGCAAACAAGCTTAAAAGGAAAATCTGGGAAATGAGACGTCTGTAGAGGCCTTTGAAAAGTTCCAACATATTCCTGAGCATCTAGATGGCCACACACATAAACAGGTCTGTACCCAGGAATACCAGAGTAGGTTCTGAACTCTCAGGTCTGGCTTACGTTGAGGATATACACACGCAGGAAGTGAAGGCTAAGGAAGAGTTGAAAACTATCTGTCTGAGTGTTGAAGGCATGCCCCAATGCACACATAGGGTCCCTCTGGTTCTCCTCTACCTAATAACTGGCAACTAATTTTGACTTGAAAGGAACTTAAGGACACAAGCACACATATATAAACTATAATGTGAAAATAAATATGTATAAAATATAAAATATAAGAAAAGATATTCATTGTGAAAGTGTCTATAATAGGAAGATAATTAGAATCAATAAAGGATTAGTTAAATAAATTATAGTACATCTACATTTTTCAGACACCATGCAGCTATTAAAAAATAAAAGGATCGAGCACCTCGGTGGCTCAGTTGGTTAAGCATCTGACTATTCTGGCTCAGGTCATGACCTCATGGATTGTAAGATCAAGCCCCACATCAGGCTCTACACTGACAGCATGGAGCCTGCTTGGGATTCTATCTCCCTTACTTTCTGCCCTTCCCTCACTTGCTCTGTATCTCTCTCCAAATAAATAAAAATAAACTTAAAAACAATTTTTTTTAAGTAAAAGGCTGACCTACACTTACTGGCATGGGGAAAACTTTCCAAGACATATTACTCAGTTAAAAAAAAAAATCATGCTAGACAACAAAGTACATAGCATGATCCCTTTCTCTTACAGTATAAGATGATCATATTTTTCCCTTTTATTTTCTTAGGGTCTCTTGATTTCTAACTGTATGCTTGATCTTTTCACTTGCCTCTATAAGACCCAGGTACTCTAGTTCTCTTCTGCCTAGTAACTGATAACTCATTTTCTCTTACAAAATATGTAAATATATACATTCATAAATGCACATAATAAAAGATGCTAAAGTCAACATTAACTTTAATATAGGAAGGATTAAAGAGGGTATTTTACATTTATATACTATTATATTGCTTGGATATTTTACTAAAAATAGTGTATTTGAGAATTAGGCATACTGTTTTAAGAGGAAGAAAAGAAATTTGGCACTTCTTGGTTGGTCTCAGAACATTTGACCATAAATAATAAATAAGGTCAAAATAGAAAACCAGAACTTGAAAAACAAAGGAATACATGATAGCTCAACTGTGGCTCGACAAGCAGGCAGTACTTAGGCACCCAAACACACTTACAAATCTAGTCAAGAAAAAGCTATAACCTGAAAACCAAGTAGACAAAGAGGAAACCCAGTGCTATAGGAGTTAATCAAAATGCCAAGTAGGAAGAAATTCAAAGAGGGAAAGCAAGCCAAGCATCACATCTATATTGCTAATTGATGCATACGGTAATGTATTAAATAACATTCACTACATTAATGAATAAACATTAAAGAGTTTTACTTGCCTCTTGCTTCTTATCCAGGTATATGAAGATTATCACATTCATATATCCTTGATTCCAAGAAAATACAGGCTGATTGACAGAAATATATAATCCCAAGGACAGATCATAGGAATTTGATCTTGCCTAATGGCAAAACCAAGGAACTGGTTTTTGTTTTGATTTGTTTTAACCCAAAGAACTGTTAAAATTAGGTCACAAACCCTAGAGATCTCAGAATATTGGAAGCACTGTTTCTATCAGTAACATGAATATTTCTTCCAATCACTTTCTTTGCTATTTATAGGAGTGTAAACTAAAAGTTGTTAGGAGATCCATCAGTGTCGGAAATTTTTAGGGAGAAATGCAAGCAGATTCCAAAGAGAGCAAAGAAAGTACTATTCACAATGGAGAAGAAAACAGATATGAGATTTCAAAGGGAAAAAAAGAAAAAAACACATGAACAAAGAAAGGCCTGGAAACAAGAATGAAATTGGCATGTATAGACATTTGTGTCTATAACTGGAGCATGGGGTTCTTGCCTGGAAAAGATTCTACCAAGAGGAAAGTGGCAAGAAAAATTATAAGGGGGTGAGGATGTCAAGCATAAGGGTTTGGACCACATTCATTTCATCACAGGAAAAGCATCTAAATTTTTGAGCAGGAGAATGATATGACAAAAATCGTGTGTTAAGAAAATCTAGCAGTTGCATGCAGGAATAAGTGGAGATTATGGATAGAAAATTAGGATACTAATTGGGGTGGACAGGTTTTTAGTGCCTTTTATGAAATAACTCGTGTCTAATTTTTCTCAACCTAGGCTACAGGGGAAAAAACTATGTAAGAGATCTGAAAAAAACATAAATTCATATAACCATCCCACCCTAAAATCAGTGACAATCAAAATCATTCTTTTCTGCAATTTTGAAGAATCATTTTTTTTTACCTGGATCCTGGGAGACCAAATAACAAACATCATTCACAGTCTTAAGGAAATCTGAAAAATCCAGCATTCCATTAACTATAATAATGGTTCAGAAACAGAAGGAAAAAAACTGCATTAGCAAACTCATTAAGAACATAAGATAAAAATGCAAACTAAAAATGTGAATAGAATTAACTGATAGTCTAGAGGAGCATTAACATTAAATATAGAATGTAAAAAGAAAACCTATCATAAAAACATAATTACACATTTTAATTATATAGTAAATAGTGCCCAGCAATAATCAAAATGATATAGATTAGAATTTAAGATACTGCAATATTCTTTACTCAAAGCTCTAATTTTTATACTTGTCATTAGGTGCAAAAAAATCATGCAATTTGTCAATTTTACATATATAATGGTTTTACCTGAAAAGAATAGGACTGATTTCATCGTGTTCTAGCTAAGACCCTCTATACCAGTGGTTTTAGGGGAGATTACAGATCCAGATGAGACTCTAATGAAAGCTTTGCCTCAAATCATTCCATCTCCTTCTCTCCTCTCCTCCTTTCTTCTCTCTCTCTCTCTCTCTCTCTCATTACACACACACACACACACACACACACACACAAAATGCATTAAACAAATGCACAAAATATTGCACAATATTAAAATCTTCATCCAAAAAATCATCTCATTTATCACGCAAAAAGTAATGCCTATTTATTAAAAGAAAGAAAGAAATCTAAATTGTACAAATGAAAATTTCAGTAAGAAATTATTGCTTGGTTTGAGTGAGAAGTTGAAATTATGGAGCTTTTTTTTCTGCATGTTAATGCACAGGTCATCTCTGATGAGCAGCTAGAGCTGAAAATCCAGATTTACAAAGTGTGACAAAACACAGAATCAGGATTCTTCTGCCTCATTTTCTAGACAAGCATAGATCTGTGTCAAGCAACATCTTAATTTTTCAAGATTCTTCAAGTTAAATAACTCTAATGTCATTTTCCTCTTCATATAGTAAATGAGGCCAATTTTGAAAGGGTTTATCTGTGTTTGGAAGAAACTTATTATAAATTTACATTTTAAATTAATGTAATCTGAACAAAGTAACTTATAAAAGAACATTTCAGTGCTTCTGGTGGTCTGCAGGCTTCTACGTTCAGAGAAATTGACAAGGCTTAGTTGTTCTCATTTCTAAACCACAGAAACACTTTCTGGATTGGAAAATTTGTCAAGTTGTCTACCTCAAAAATTTTTTTTCAGTGTAATAACTTGAGAGTGGTTTCTCCTTTCCTTCAAAGAAACAATGAAACATTTGTGCAAATTTCAATCAATTATTTTGATTTGTTTTCTGACTTCTATGTGACTTAGGTTTAAACAAAAACCTTATAGATAAAACATCAAGAGCACAATCCATACAAGAAATAGTTGTAGACTAGACTTCTTCAGAAGTATGAACTTAAGTTGAAAGATATTCTTCAAAAATTGGGGTGGCTGGGTGGCTCAGCTGGTCAAATTCCGACTCTTGATTTTGGCTCAGGTCATGATCTCACAGTTGGTGAGTTCAAGCCCCGCATAGGGCTCTGTGCTGACAGGGCAGAGCCTGCTTGGGATTCTCTTTCCTCTCTATTCCTCCCTTGCCTGTGCTCTCTCTCACATATCCAGTAAAGGACTCGTATTCAGAATATATACATTCAAAATGCAATAGTAGGAACACAAACACATTTTCAATGGGCATAAGATATACAGGTAGCAAAAAAAGCACATGAAGATATATTCAAAATCATTTGATCATTCAGGAAATGTAAATTAAAACCACAATGAGAAAACACCATACATCTATTAGAATGACAATTTTTAAAGGCTCACCAATTCCAGGATTGACAAGGATGAGAAGCATCTGAAACTGTCATAAATTGTTCATAACAATGTAAAATAATTCAGCTGCTTTGCAAGCACAGTTTAGCAGTTTCTAAAAAATTCAAATATACCTACCATATGACCCAGTTATCCTACCATCAGGTATTTACCCAAGATAAGTGAAAGTATATGACTACACAAAGACACATAAATGAATGTTTACACCAGCTTTATTTGTAATAGCCAAAAACTAGAAGCAATCCAAACATCATCAATTAATGAATGGATGAACAAATCATGGTACATCCATAAGAGAGAACGCTGCTTAGCAATAAAAAGAAATAAACCTGATATGTACCAAAGCATAGATGAATCTCAGTATAATTAAGCTGAGTGAAAGAAATCAAACCAAAAAAATGAGTACTTACTGCATGATATCATTTATATAAAGTTCTAGAAAATACAAACAATCTGTAGTGACAGAAGCAGGTTAGTGTTTGCTTGGGAAGTAGTGAGGGGGGGGTTGTGGAAAGAGAATGGGGGCTTACAAAGGGGTATAATGGGATTGAGTTTTCACAAGTATATACATATGTAGAAATTTTCAAATTGTATACTTTAAATATGTCAAGTATATACCTCAATAAAACTATAAAATATGCAGATAATTTAAAATCCATTGGAATAGCCAATTCCAAAAACAGTACAGAGGTTTTGTCTAAAAATTAAAAACAGAACTATCATATCATCCAGCAAGCTCACTTTTGGATATATACCCAAAGGAAATAAAAGCACTGTCTCAAAGAGCTATGTGCACTTCAAACATTGCAGCATTATGCACAATAGCCAAGAAATGGAAACAGCCTAAATGCTCACCAACAGATGAATAAAGAAAATGTAACCTCTATGTATATGACATATTCTGGAGGGTGGAGGGAATGGGCAGATGTTTGTCAAAGGATACAAACTTTAGGTATAAGATGAACAAGTTCTGGGAATCTGATGTACAGCATGGTGACTATAGTTAATAATACTATATTGTATCTTTGAAATTTGCTGAGAGACTATATCCTAAGAGAGTAGTGTTCTCATCACACACAAAAAAGGTAACTATGTGAGGTGATGGAGATGTTCTTTACTTGATAGCTGGTAATCATTTCACAATGTATATGTATATCAAATCATTATGTTGTACACTTTAAATATATGCAATTTATATTTGTCAATTATATCTCAATAAAGCTGGACAAGATAACATGACTTGACATAAACCATGTTCCTATAGGTATATGCATATCCTATGACCCAGCTTCTTCATTTCTAGAAATCTATCCTATAAAAATATTTACACAAATGTGCAAGAATTGATGAACAAGGATGCTCTTTATAGCATTATTTGTAATAGCAAAAATTTTAGAGGTAACTTCACCATTAATCAATATGAGACCAATTAAAATGTATATAACAAATATCCAGGAAAAATACCTACCAAATTATTAAGTGTGTACTATGAAGAATTGTAGGGAAAGATTGAGGTGAAGAGATAATTTTCGTTTTGTAATTTGTAAACTTCTTTAAGCTAAAAATACTAACTTAAAACAAAAAAACCTTTATATTCAGTTATTAAACTTTTTCTTGTATTTGCAATTTTTACCAAGATATTCAATATAGGTCTACATTTTTTCAATGTAAAAATTAAGGAATAAAAATTTAAACTAACATATGTTATCTAAAATTGTTTGTATGGACACTAATAATGAAGCAGCAGAAAGAGAAATTAAGAAAACAATCCCATGTACAATGGCACCAAAAATAATAAAATACCAAGAATAAACTTAAGCAAGGAGGTGAAAGATCTGTACTCAGAAAACTATAAAACATTGATGAAAGAATGTGAAGATAACACAAACAAATGGAAAGACATTCCGGGCTCACGAATTAGAAGAATATTGTTAAAATATCCATACTACCCAAAGCAATCTACAAATGTAATGCAATCCCTATCAAAATACCAACAGCATTTCACAGAACTAGAACTAACAATCCTAAAATTTGTATGGAAACAGAAATGACTCCAAATAGCCAAAACAACCTTCAAAAATAAAAAGAAAGCTGGAGGTATCATAATTCCAGATTTCAAGTTATATTACAAAGCAGTAGTAATCAAAACAGTGTGGTACTGGCACAAAAATAGACACATAGATCAATGGAACAGAATAGAAAACACAGAAGTAAACATACAGTTAAATGGCCAATTAATCTTCAACAAAGGAGACAAGAATATGCATTTGGAAAAGAGAGTCCCTTCAACAAACGGTGTTGGGAAAACTGGACAGCAACATGCAACAGAATGAAACTGGACCACTTTCTTACACTATACACAAAAGTTCAAAATGGACTAAGAACTTAAATGTTAGACCTAAAACCATAAAAATCCTAATAGAGAGCAGAGGCAGTAATTTCTCTGACATCAGCCATAGCAACATCTTTTTAGATACATCTCCTGAGGCAAGGGAAACAAAAGTAAAAATAAACTACTGGGATTACCACAGAATAAAAAGCTTTGGTACAGCAAAGGAAACAACCAATAAAACTAAACAATAACCTACTGAATGGGATAAGATGTTTGCAAATGACATACCCAATAAAGGGTTAGTATCCAAAATATATAAAGAACCTATATAATTCAACACCAGAAAAACAAATAATCCATTTTAAATGGGCAGAAGACAGGAACAGACATTTCTTCAAAGAAGACCTACATATGGCCAACAGACACATGAAAAGGTGTTCAACATCACTCATCATCAGGGAAATGCAAATCAAAACCACAATGAGATATCACCTCACACCTATCAAAATGGCTAAATTTAAAAACACAAGAAAAAACAAGTGTTAGCAATGATGTAGAAAAAAAAAAGGAACCCTTGTGCATTGTTGGTGGGAATGCAAACTGGTGTAGCCACTGTGGAATACAGTATGGAGATTCCTCAAAAAATGAAAACTACCATATGATCCAGTAATCGCACCTCTGGGAATTTACCCAAAGAATACATAAACATTAATTCATAGGTATATAGGCATCCCTATGTTTATTGCAGCATTACTTAAAATAGCCAAATTATGGGAGCAGTCCAAATGTCCATCGATAGATGAATGAAGATGTGGTGAGTGTGTGTGTGTGTGTATATATATATATACACACACACACACACACACACACACACACACACACATACAATGGAATATTATTCAGCCATAAAAGGAATTAAATCTTGCCATTTGCAAAAACATGGATGGAGCTAGGGAGTATAATGCTGAGTGAAATAAGCCAGTCAGAGAAACACAAATAGCATATGATTTTACTCACATGTAGAATTTATGAAACAAAACAAATGAACAAAGTGGTGGGGGGCGGGGGTGGGGAACAGGACAAACCAACAAACATACTCTTAACTATAGAGAACAAACTGGGGGTTACCAGAGGGAAAGTGGATGAGGGGATGGATGAAATAGGTGAAGGGGATGAAAAGTATACTTATCTTGATGAGCACTGTGTAATATAGGGAATTGCTGAATCACTATATTGTACACCTGAAACTAATACAACACTGTATGCTAACTAACTGGAATTAAAATAAAATAAAAACAAATAAAGTAAAATAGGTTGTATGGCTTTGGAGTAGACTTTTATCTTTCTGTCCCTCAGTTTCCCCAACGGTAAATCCAGGTAATTGGAAGAAACTCCATCTGAAGTCTTGAAATCTAAAGTTCTAAAGATTTATTGCTTTGAATTTCTTTTTTTTTTTTTTAATTTTTTTTTCAACGTTTTTTATTTATTTTGGGGACAGAGAGAGACAGAGCATGAACGGGGGAGGGGCAGAGAGAGAGGGAGACACAGAATCGGAAACAGGCTCCAGGCTCCGAGCCATCAGTCCAGAGCCTGACGCAGGGCTCGAACTCACAGACCGCGAGATCGTGACCTGGCTGAAGTCGGACGCTCAACCGACTGCGCCACCCAGGTGCCCCTGAATTTCTAATAACAGTATTACTTAAAAGCCTTAAAATGTTCACATCCTTTGACCTAGCAATTTCAATTTTAGTAACCTATCTTTTGCCTGATGAGATAAAGAGAAAAAACCCAGCTTATAACAGCAAAAATATTAGAAATAACATATTTATTTAGATTATTTGTTATATAGCTTATTTTTCAAAACAATTTGTTTTTGTGCTTTGATCTGTTCCACAGAATAATTCACAGCTGCCAAAAGCCAAGCTCTCCAACCAGCCTGATGGCAGGGCCCGGGCGGTGGACGGATCGGGACTGCATGGTGGCGCACCGACAGCGAAGCTTCTCGTACTCCTGCTTTTATGTAATTTGGCCTTAGCATTGGTCAGGGAAGCCCCCCTACCAATGAAAGTACCTGGGGATTTGTCGGTTGGGGAATTGCCCATGACAGGCCCCCTGGGAAAAGGACCACGGGGGAAAGAAATAAGATTCCGCAGGGAAATTATGCGGGCCTATATCCAGCCCTTGCCACCCCCTGTAAAGACTCCCCTACCTAAAGGAAGGATAGCCCCATATATTTCCCAGCCAGGGAGGGGGACAAATGGATTTGAAATCCCCACCCTGGCAACAAAGGAATGTATCTATGGATACAAATTACTCCAACCCCTAGGGCCACTTGGCCCCCAGGAGGCATTCCAGATGATAACTGGACCTGGTGGGTTAAGGTACAGAATGGTTCATTAGTTCCTAGGTATACACTGTCTCCCTGGGAGCGCATAAGGCGTGGGTTCCCAGGGCCCTCTTGGCTCCCTCCTGGCACCCCGGACCAAAGCGAATAACTTTTGTTCCTTATACGCAAATGGTTCAAAGAAACAATTAAGAAGTCATGTCCCTGTAAATGTTCCACTTGAGGTGTTGAGAGATAGATGACCTTTCATGAAAATAGCAAAGCAAATGCTTTATAGACTATAAATAAACATAGATACATAATGAAAATAATATGAAGAAATTAATCAATTTCTTGTAACGTTACAAGAAAATAACCATGTTGTCCCTTAATGGGTGATTACACAAAGGAACATTTTTAGAATTAGGTAAAGCCAAGAAACATAGATGACGCACGCTACAAGGAATTTGCTGACAAACATAATGCCACGTTTGCCGCAATAAAGCGGCCAGTCTAACACACTGTTGTTGTCCGTGTCCATTTGTTATTTTCGCCGACACCGTGAATCCTTCAGGAACCCCAGGACCTGCTGGGGCTGGACCCTGGCACACAGCCATTTAAAAAGGCAGTGTTGGGGTGCCTGGGTGGCTCAGTCGGTTAAGCGTCCAACCTCGGCTCAGGTCATGATCTTGCGGTTTGTGAGTTCGAGCCCCACGCCGGGCTCTGTGCTGACAGCTCAGAGCCTGGAGCCTGCTTCTGCTTCTGTGTCTCCCACTCTCTCTGCCCCTCCCCCACTCATGCTCTGTCTCTCTCTCAAAAATGAATAAATGTTATTAAACATTTAAAAAGGCAGTGTGGATCTGTATTTATTTACATGGAAAGTTGCCTAACATATAAAGTTAATAGAAAAAGGTAACAAAATTGTATGCATGTGAGTCAACATATATTTTTTCTAATTATGTGTTTATGCATATGTATATACCACAGTTACACACATACACGCACACACATGCTTAGAAAAATCCTAGAAAAATATATGTAAAAATACCAAAGTTCAGCTCTGGGTAGTGGGATTACACATAAGTTTTATTTTCTCCTTTCTATTCTCCTATGCTTTCAGAGAATAAAGTTATTTCCACTTTGAATAATTATTTTAATAATAAATCTCCAAAAAATTATATGTCAAGAGAATTAACATATGGATAAATAAACATGTCAGAAAAAATAGAGTTGCTTTTTAGTCTTTCTAAAAGTTAGATTTATATTTATTATTTTATTTTTGTACCCTCTGAAAGTTGTGCACAGTAGACACTCAAAAAATGTTGGGGTGACTCGGATAGATAGACGAATGCACGCTATTGTAACTTGTCAATTCCTGTTAGGTTGCTAAGTAACATTCTATTGGTGGTCCATTTGACTCCTAGTATTCTCCATCTACAAATTTTTTATAATAACCAATCCACATCTTTTATTTGAGTAGCTTGATGCTTTTAACCTCAGAGTATTACTGTGTCATTGTGGGTATTAAGTTTATTTTATTTCTGACCAATCCTTCAACTTATCTATACCATTTTTATTCTAAACTTATCTCTCCTCCTTAATAAGCTTGGAATGATCTGTAAATGTAATCAGTTCTCTATTTATTATTTACTTCTTTAAGTATTGGACACTGACAACAAAAGAACAATTACTTTTCCAGAGGTTTTAAAATAAAATTATTAGGATTTTGATTTGCATTTTTTTGACTACTGAGGATGGAAAATATTTTTATATGATTATTGGCTACATATATTTTCTTTTATGTGATATTCTTATCCATGTGTCTTACTCACTTTTCTATTCCATTGTTTGTTACTAATTTGTATGAGTTCTTTACACATTCTGAAAACTAATCACTAGTCACTTCTGTGAATTGCAAATATTTCCAAGTTCATAACTTGTCTTTTTACTTTAAAGTGTCTTTTGATAAATAAAAGTTCTTAATTTTAACATAAATATATTAATCTGGTCTTTTATACTCAAACACTTTTGCCTTAAGAAATCTTCCCTATCGTATGCAAGTAGCAAAAATTAAAAGTCTAAAAATATCAGATGTTGATGAAAGTATGTCATAATCCAATCTAGTAATCAACCAATCCAATTGTACCGGAGGCCCAATTTTTTAATATTATCGTAAATGTGCAAAAAAAGTTTTTAGAACATATTATAAAGCTTAGCTTTCCTATGATTTGTAATTAATCTGACCAACATAGAACTTACATCCATGTTTGCAAACCTTAAACTAATAATGAAAACACAAAACTTACCATCAATATCAACAGTCTTTAGTGCCTTTTGCATTTCCGAATCACTTATAAAAATCTTCAAGGTGTGATGGATCATTGGCAGATCATTCACATAAATTTTACCACTTTGAATTTTGCTAAAAATTTTACAGGCCTTCTGAAGTGCTAAATACACACGACAAAACGGTTAATTAATTCAAACGAATAATTATCGTCAACCCCGCTACACTCTCTCCCAATGAAAAAAACAACAATGATCAGTAAAGGAAGAAAGAGGAGCAAGTCTTTGTGTTCTAATTCTTTGCTTTAAAATCAATCTCATGATTTCTTTAGGTATGTCTAGAGTTAATGACCTCCAAGTCTACAAGTTTCCTAAACAACTCTCAGAAACTGAGAAAAGTCATGCAAAGCTCACATAGCAAAGGCAGTCACCATTTTCCCTGGGAATGTTTAAATCCTTCTTCCATGCTCCCATATCACTTGGTACATATCTCAGACAAAGCTATTGGTATTGTGATTGCTTGCATGTCAATATCCCTCACTCAACTATCAGGCTCTAGGGGGCAAGATTTTTCATTCTTCAAGTGCCAGTGTCTACTTCAGAACAGATCCTCAAAAAATGTCTGTTGAATTAAACTGAATTTAGTTCAGTGGGTACTACCCTTAGTTTTCAGAAAAAGAGGTGCTAGATGACAGTGCTAAATACCAGAGAAAGACTAACATATTGATAACAATGTGTTTTTTTTAATGTTTACTTATTCTTGAGAGAGAGAGAGAAACAGAGTGCAAGCTGGGGAGGGGCAGAGAGAGAGCGGGAGACACAGAGTCTGAAGCAGGCTCCAGGCTCTGAGCTGTCAGAACAACCTATGTGAGGCTCGAACCCATGAACTGCAAAATCATGACCAGGGCCGAAGTTGGACGCTTAACCGACTGAGCCACCCAGGCGCCCCACGATGGCTTTAATAACAGGAGTTTTAGTAGAGTATTAGGGGTGGAAACCAGGTTTCAGTGAAATAGGAAGTAAATAAATAATTAAGGAAACCAACTCTTTCAAGAAGCTTCTTTGAAAAACATAGAGTATAATATTGACACAGTCCCTGAGGAAGCATAAGAAAATTCAATGAAAGAAAATTAAGAGTGAAGGGATTAGTGACATGAAAGGGACTCTTCTCCAATGAGAAAATAGGGAAGGCTATGGATGTTGTTTACAATCCTAACAGTTCTCCTCATGAGGAAAACTTTTTTTCCTTTTTTTCTGTATCTATATGAGATGATGGATATTAATTAAACTTACTGTGGTAATCATCTCACAACATATGTAAGTCAAGTCATTATGCTATACACCTTAAACTTACACAGTGCTACATCTTAATTATATCCCAATAAAACTGGAGGATAAAAGATGTCTGGGGCACATGGGTGAGTCAGTTGATTAAGCATCCAACTGCAGCTCAGGTCATAATCTCGTGGTTCGTGAGTTCAAGCCCCACATTGGGCTGTGTGCTGACAGCTCAGAGCCTGGAGCCTGCTTACGATTCTGTGTCTCCCTCTCTCTCTGCCCCTCCCCTGCTCACGTTCTGTCTGTCTGTCTCTCTCTCTCAAACATAAATAAACATCAAAAATTAAAAAAAAAAAGAAAAGATGCCTAACATAGGGGCACCTGGCTGGCTCAGTTAGTAGAACACGCAACTTCTGATCTCAGGGTTGTGAGTTTAAGGCCCACGTTGAGCACAGAGATTACTTATGAAAAAAAAAATAAAAAGATGCCTAATATGATGATCAGAAAGGAAAAATATGCTAAATGACTCCATAAATATAAAGGAGAGGCCCAAGATACGGGAGAGTTCAGTGTCAAGAAGTGAAGGGGGAAAAAAAAGAAGTGAAGGGTACTATGTACCAAGAACTAAGTCCTAGTAAAATCAGTGACTCTAGTGCTTACTAATATATTCATTGGATGTAATATTCACACTTTTTTCCCAAAATATTTTAACTAAAATAAGCACATATGTTACATTTTGCCTATCAATATAACAGAAGATATTTCTAAAAAAAGACATTTATGAATCCTTATTTTACCTAGTTTGCTTATGCTTACTCACAGACTACAGCATTTGTCACATCATGTAATATTAGTTGATATCATATGCCATTAGGAGTAAAGAAAGCGACACTAATCACTGAAACAATTTCTAAAATGTACACAATCAGGTAATTTATTCAAGAAGTTCTAGAATCTATTATTACCGCTTAATTCTTGTGAGTGTAAGTGTCCTTGAGGTACTTCATTATATGATGTCTTGCAGAGGCTAGAAACCATTTCCCTTTTCCTGTCAAAGAAACAGCCACATTAGAAAGCAGCACAAAAACGAAACAAAACACCACACACACAAAATATTTATGCCATTTTTCCATTAAAATATTAGCAAGCCTATCAACAGTTTGAGATTCTCCAGTCTCTTACTCCATAAAAACCTTTGTTAAAAGACCATCCAAGTGATAGTGAATTATATACTCTTCATCCCAGAATTCCCACCTTGCTTCTTTTAGACATCTCTCTATGGAGCAGAATTTACCCTGGTCAGTAAGCAGTGCCCATGATTCACTATCCTTTGGCTGTCGTCCAATTTTTGCTACTCTTAATTCAAGTCACAGCAAATTTTATAGAAAGTTATTATAGAAAGGAAAAACAAGAGTATCTTTAAATAGCAAAGAATCCCAGATTCCACAACCTGTCAGTAAAAATTTTTTGAAAAGATGATTTATCTAATCACCTAACATGTAAATAACTCAAATCATAGAATGTTAGTGTTAGAAGAAATCTCAAGGGTCCGTCTAGTACAAGATTCTTGTACAGATGTGGAGACTGAGGCCCAGAGATATAAAGTGAATTGTACAAGAGCCTAAGCTAGCAAGTGAGGTCAATAAGGACCCAACGTTAAGTTTTTGAATTCCACATACAGTGATCTTAGCTCTACGCCACCCTCCCTAGAGCATAGTCTTAGTTTGCACAAACTATTTTGCATACTTTATGTGGAAATGATAGATGATTCTGAAAAGAAAAACCCAAATCTTAATGCAACATTTAAGGGAAAAAAAAAAAAAAAAACAACAATGATTTAAATACCGAATAATTGAGGAAGATGTACAAAGGGGTGATAAAGTCTTGTGAACACTGTACTGATTCGGAAACTTGAGTGAAGACCTTTCTTTCTTAGTCATCTTCTCCTTCAACAGCTTCACTGAGGAAGAGGCAATCTAGAGCCAAATGCAGGAATGCTGGTGCCTGAGATCACACTGGTAAACCAGCATTACTGGAAAATAAACCTCTTAAAAAGATAGCTAATCATATCTGGGTTCCTCACTGATGTAAAATTGCTTTTTGTAATGGAATTAGAGTTTACATACACTAAAATTTTAAATAAACTATAGAATTTTTTTTGCAGAGTCATGTTTTTCTAAGTATGCAACTAAACCACCTTATTAATGTCGTGTCAATTTAAAATAGTGGATTTCACAAAGCAGGGCAAATCTATGGTATAGTGAAGAGAAGACCACCAGATTCTAGGCTACATATATGGGCTTTGACTAGATGAGCAAAATAATGTGGAGAATCAACACAGTTATTCAAATAACACAGGTACTTATGCTTTAAATCATCCTCATGACTGAGAAAATTATCCACTTAACATGTATATGCATAAGCATGATTCAAAAGTGGCAAGTAGCTGGGTAGACAGAAAAGCATCACTTTAGAAAATGAGGACTGTAATAATAGGTGTCTTCAATTTTACGTGGAGCCTAGAACCTTGTTTACATGGAGTCTAGGCCCCTTTTGAAGCACAGAAGTATGCAGAGTAAAATCTGTCTTTGTCTCAGCTCCAGGCTGGAAAAAAAAGAGAGAGAGAGAGAAGAAAGAGTACTCCTCTGGATTAGTTATAGTGATAGATCTACCCACACAAGTACAGAACTCAAATCTACACTAAATATGTGGGGTAGGAGAATAGAAACCAAAAAAGTCATTTAAAGTTGTCCCATGTTCATCACATCTCTGAAGTGCAGTGCAGAAGAGAATTCAAATTCTCTTGGAGGAGAATACTCTAGATCCAGACTCACGTGAGATTCCCACAGATTTAGATCAACAATATATGAGAAAATAAACAAAAAGTACAAAGCACCCAAGGACATAAGTTAATGAGTAAGAAGCAGACAAAGCAATAAACAGAAGATTTAGATCCACCAGGGACTTTATATTATATTTATCAGGTATCAGTCTTGAAACAACTAAAGAACATGACCAAAAAACACGACATAAGGCAGATTATAAGAAGAACCAAATGGGGGTTCCAGGGTGGCTCAGTCGGTTGAGCGTCTGACTTCGGCTCGGGTCATGATCTGGCGGTTTGTGAGTTCAAGCCCCGCGTCAGGCTCTGTGCGCAAAGCTCAAAGCCTGGAGCCTGCTTCAGATTCTGTGTCTCCCTCTCTCTCTGCCTCTCCCCTGCTCATGCTCTGTCTCTCTCTGTCTCTCAAAAATAAATAAATGTTAAAAAAAAAATTCTTTTTAAAAAGAAGAACCAGGGGCGCCTGGGTGGCTCAGTTGGTTGAACGTCCGACTTCGGCTCAGGTCATGATCTCGCGGTCCATGAGTTCCAGCCCCGCATCGGGCCCTGTGCTGACTGACAGCTCAGAGCCTGGAGCCTGTTTCAGATTCTGTGTCTCCCTCTCTCTCTGACCCTCCCCCGTTCATGCTCTGTCTCGCTCTGTCTCGCTCTGTCTCAAAAATAAATAAACGTTAAAAAAAATTTTTTTTTAATTAAAAAAAAAGAAGAACCAAATAAAGTTTCTAGAGGTAAAAAATATAAGCACTGAAATTAAATTCTCAATAGACAATTTAAACTAGAGATTATATTCAGCTGGAGAAAGATAAACGAGAAAGCAGATGGGAGAAATTACCCAGATGAGATAGACAGTATATCTAAGTACATCATATAGTGAATGAAGCAGGCTGAATGGTGGCCCCAAAAAGATAGGTCCATGTCCTAATCCTTGGAACCTGTATATGTGACTTTATTTGGATAAAAGGTCTGTGGAGAGGGAACAAAGTTAAGGATCTCAAGATGAGATATACAATGAAGTGTTTATAAAAATGGAAGGAGACTTGAGATATAAACACAGGGGAGAAGACCATATATAGAGCAAGATGGGGGCCAAGATTAAAGTTATGCTGCCACAGCCAAGGAATGCTCAGGGTCACTGTTACAACAGCAGAAGTGTTAACAGAGAGTATAGTAATAAAAATAAAGATCTAATGGAGAAGGAAGGGGAAAATGTCATATTCTTCTGAATGGGTTCCTTGTTACATTTTTTGTAAAAAAAAAAAAAAAAAAAAGAAGAAGGAGGAGGAGGAGGAGGAAGAAAAAGAGGAGGAACAGGGGAAGGAAGAGAAAGAAGAAGAAATATTTAAGATTGTGACATTTCAGGGGTACCTAGGTGGCTCAGTAGGTTAAGTGTCTGCACAAATTTCAGTTAAGGTCATGATCTCATGGTCATGAGATCAAGTCCACGTCAGGCTCCAGGCTGGGTGTGGAGCCTGCTTAGGATTCTCTCTCTCCCTTTTCCTCTGCCCCTCTGCCCCTTTCCCCTGCTCACACTCTCTCTCTCTTCTCAAAAAAAAAATGATTTTGATTGATGTGACATTTCAATACTTGGACTAAAATGTGATGGAATGTTTGAAAGCTAAAAACAATGCTCAAAAGTAAAACATTTTCAGATCATATGTACCTCAGTTCTTTCAGTATGCAACTGTACTTGTAAACTTTTCTTTCTTCTGAACTTTTTCTCTCCTGAAAAATCAGAGGATTTCTCTTCTCCACAGAGGAATATTGATGTTTCATACCTAAATTGCACAGAAAATTGGAATAATTCCTGAGTTGCTTTTTTTCTTACTTTTTCTTTTTTTCATCTTTTACCTATAGAAAATTTCAAGCATATACAAAAGTAGACAGACTAATGTGATGATTGGGGCGACTGGGTGGGTCAGTCGGTTAAGTGACTTTGGTTCAGATCATGATCTCATGGTTCATGGGTTGGAGCCCCGCATTGGGCTCTGTGCTGACAGTTCAGGGTCTGGAGCCTGCTTCAGATTCTGTGTCTCCCTCTCTCTCTGTCCCTCCCCCACTCATGCTCTGTCTCTGTCTCTCAAAAATAAATAGACGTGAAAAAGAATAATGTGACAATCTTCCCATGTACCCATCACCCAGCTTCAATAATAGGCAATCCTATTTCAGCTATATCCCTACTCCAGTTTCTTATTATTTTGAAGCAAATTCCAACATCATATTATTTCATGAGTGAAAATTTTAATATTAATTTCTACAAGGTGCTTTTTCTTTTATTTTTGAAAAAAAAAATTTAATGTTTATTTGTGAGAGAGGCAGCGCACAAGCAGAGGAAGGGCAGAGAGAGAGAGAGAGAGAGAGAGAGAGAGAGAAAGAGAGACAGAATCCGAAGCAGGCCCCAGGCTCCCAACGCAGGGCTCGAACTCACAAACTGCGAGATCATGACCTGAGCAGAAGTCAGACGCTTAATAAGCCACCCAGGTGCCCCAAGGTGTTTTTTCTTTTAAAAAACCACATTTAAAACACAATTATGACACCCTAAAAGTTAACAATAATTTCTTAGTATCATCAAACATGGTCAGTGTTCAAATTTCCAATTGTTTCATAAATGTCAAAATTTATTAACACTCTGCATAAGGATTCAGTAAGGTCACCATTACAGTTTGTTGATTGATGTGTCTTTTAGATCTCTTTTTTTATCTATAGGCTCTTTTTCCAAGTCTTTTATCATCCTCATTATCACTATTGCCAGGCAATTTGTACTATAGATTTTCCAGTCTGGATTTTGCTAATTATATCACCATAGTTGTAGAATTTTAAAGACTTGATCAGATTAACTTCAACAGATTAAGTGTTGAACCACTAAACTGTACACCTAAAACTAGTATTATACTATATGTTAACTGGAATTCAAATTAAAACTTAAAAAAGATAGCCAGGTGATTTTAACGTGTAGATAAATTTGATAGTCACTATGCAAACCACAGGCTTGTTCCTATTCAGAACTCCCATCAATTGGTCTATAACTCAGTATTTTATAAGAAATACCTTATTCTTCCTTATAAAGGAACTAAAAGCAAAACTAAAAGCTCTTTAGCAGAAGTGGCTCCTTTTTAGAGTAACCTGCTATACAAGGGCTACTTAAGTAATACAAAGGACAATGATAGGATTGAATCTATAACATCTTCAGATGAATTTGGCCCCAAGCAAAATTGTGATGTAGAGGTAATTTTTATCATGCACCTACCTCACTGCCCTTCCTTAGCAGGTACCTTGCCCTTTTGACTCTCTATCCCTTTAAATCTAATCCCATGAATTCCTGCCCTGAGAGTGCCATTACCTTGCTCTTAGCCCCCCTGAATCTGCCCTATTATTAGTCTCCTCTGCAGTCCTCCACTCACAAAGGGAATGACTTTAACTCTTTTGATTACGACCCAGAGTATAAAATACATTTCTATTGAGATGTAGTACACATATACAAAGAGAGAGAACTGAAGTAATTTCACAAAATAATACTTATTATGTGAAAAACACTCTAGTGTCTTCAATATTATTCAAATTTCTTTTTAAACAAAATACCAGTTAGTGACCTCCTAAGTTGATTTTATAACACACAAGTGAGTCATAATCTAGAATCTACTGCTACTTTATATCACCCATCCTCTCCCCATATATCTCCATTGAGATCTTCATATTTCTGGAATAATTATGATTTCCACATTACTACATGATTTTTCAAATCCTTTATTATTTTTCTAAAGTATAAGTGTGTTTATGTTATGAGCTGCCTCAAACATTTTACAGAATTGGGATGACTTACTATAAATAATGAATAAGTGAAAACATTTGTTCTGTATCCTATTCTTCTAGGGCATTGTGTCTCCCAGGTAACCTAGTTTATACAGTGCTAATGAAAGAATGTAAAGGAACACTTCCACCATCTCCCATTCCTTCCTAGGTGACAAGTTTTATTGCGATGTTCTAGAAATAATTATTTTGCCTTTTGTCACTGAACATAAAGGAATAGTGGGATTCTCCATGAGATTATCACCAGATTTGTCAGCAGGAACCTTGCAGGCCAGAAGGCAGTGGTATGGTATATTTAAAATCCTGGGGGCAAAAAAAACCAAAAACAAAAACTTGCCAACCAAGAGTACTCTACCCCCCAAAGCTGTCCTACAGAACCGAAAGACAGATAGTTTCCCAGACAAAAAAAAAAAAAAAAAGGCTAAAGGAGTTCATCACACTAGATAGACTGACCTTATAAGAAATGTTAAAGTGGGGGTGCCGAGGTGGCTCAGTCGGTTGAACGTCCACCTTCAGCTCAGGTCACGATCGCATAGCTCGTGAGTTCGAGCCCCATGTCAGGTTCTGTGCTCAAAGCTCAGAGCCTGGAGCCTGCTTCAGATTCTGTGTCTCCCTCTCTCTCTGCCCTTCCCTTGCTCACACTGTCTCTCTCTCTCTCTCAAAAATAATAAATAAACATTAAAAAAGAAAAAAGAAATGTTAAAGGGAGTTCTTCAAGCTAAAATGAAAGGATGCTAATTAGTAACATGAAAACAAATGAAAGTGTAAATCTCACTGGTAGAGGTAAACATATAGTTAAATTCAGAATACTGAAATCTTGTAATGGTGGAAGGTAAATCACATATAACTCTCACATAAAGGTTAAAAGATAAATGTATTAAAAACAACAATAATCTGTTAATGGATACACAAATATAAAAAGATGTAAGTGGTGACATCAAAAACAAAATGAGAGTGAGGTGTTAAAATGCTGAACTTTTGTATACATTTGAAGTTAAGTTGTTACCAGTTTAAAATAGGCTTATAAGATGTTTTAAATTTTTTTTTTTTAACGTTTATTTATTTTTGAGACAGAGAGAGACAGAGCATGAATGTGAGTGTCAGAGAGAGGGAGATACAGAATCTGAAACAGGCTCCAGGCTCTGAGCTGTCAGCACAGAGCCCGACGCGGGGCTCAAACTCACGGACCGCGAGATCATGACCTGCGCCGAAGTCGGACGCTTAACCGACTGAGCCACCCAGGCGCCCCAATGTTTTATATAAGCCTTATGGTAACCACAAAGCAGAAACCTACAGTAAATATACAAAAGATAAAAAGAAAGGAATCCAAGTATATCACTAGAAGGGCACCTGGCTGGCTCAGTCAGTGGAACATGTGATTCTTGATCTCGAGGTTGTAAGTTTGAGCCCCACATTGGTTGTAAAGATTACTTAAAAGTTAAAAAATATAATTTTAAGTATATCACTAGAGAAAATCATCAAATCACAAAGGGAGAGAGTAAGAGGAAGAAAGGAACAAAGAAAACAAGCAACCAAGCCAGAAAACAAGCAACAAAATGGCAACAGTAAGTCCATACCTATCAATAATCACCTTCAATGTAAATGGACTAAATTCTCCAATCAAAAGACAGAGTGGCTGAATAGATTAAAAGAAAAAAAAAAAAAGACCCAAATATCTGCTGCCTCCTAGAGACTCCCTGTAGCTTTAAGGACACTTATAGACTGAAAGTGAAGGGATGGAAAAAGATATTCCATGAAAATGGAAACCAAAAGAGGGCAAATCTAGCTATAGTCATATTAGACAAAATAAATTTCAATAAATATTTTTTGTTTTTTGCTTTTTTAATTTTTTTAATGTTTGTTTATT
>NW_026526731.1:0-5000 GCF_024362965.1 Panthera pardus
CCCCCTTTCTGTCCCCCCCCCCCCCCCGCAGCTTGGTTTGTTATGTTTCCGAGAGAGACGCTCCCCCGCTTGACCCAATAGAATAAAAACGGCTCGTCCGTCCGTTGTTGTTCTGGGAGTACTCTCTCGCGTGGTTTCGGTTTGACCGTCCGTCTCTCCCTCCCTCCCTCCCTCCCTTCCTGCCCGCCGAAATGTGTCTAAGTCCTCCCGGGAGCGCGGGCGCGCCGCCTGGGCCGCTCTGGGCCGCCCGTGCCCGGCCTGCCCGGTGTGTGCGGGGAATTTTCCGCGCACGTCCGCCTCGGCCGGCCGGGGAGTCGAGTGGCCGGTCTGCCCCCCCCCCCCCCCCCCCCCCCGCCTTTTCAGCGGCAGCCGCCCCGATGCATTTTTCTTTCTTTTTTTTTTTTTTTAAATTTTTTTTAACGTTTATTTATTTTTGAGACAGAGAGAGACAGAGCATGAACAGGGGAGGGTCACAGAGAGGGGGACACAGAATCTGAAACAGGCTCCAGGCTCTGAGCTGTCAGCAAAGAGCCCGACGCGGGGCTCGAACCCACGCACCGCGAGATCATGACCTGAGCTGAAGTCGGCCGCTCAACCGACTGAGCCACCCAGGCGCCCCCCGATGCATTTTTCGAGTGTCCCTTGGGCTGCCGGGGTCGCGCCGTGCCGGCCGGCCGGGAGCTCCCGAGGCGGACGCCCTCCGCCGGCCTGGGACCGAGAGGCGGCATCCGGAGTGGGCCGGGACGAGATCGGGCGGCCGGGCCGCCGGCTGTGCGCCCTCTCGGCCCCGAGATCGCGAGCTGTCCCCGCTGACGTTTCGGTCGGTTGTCGGGCGCCACCTGGCGGCCGCTTTTATATAGCGTTTCCCCTCCGGAGCGTCGGCGACGTCGGCAAGGGATGCGATTCGGCCGCGGTCCCCGGGGCGGAGTTCCAGAAGGCCGGCGACGTTGGCGTGATCGTCCCGCTGTCGTCGGGGCGCCGGCGGCTGGTGCACTTGCCGGAGATTGAACCTCCGGGTATATGGGGGAGTAGCGGCGGCGCTCCCTGGGAGCGAGCCGGGGTGGGGGGCTGCCCGGACGGGTCGACCAGCACCCGCCGGTGCTTTCCTCCCCTCCCACCGCCCCCCCGACCGCGGGGACCGTCCGGGGCCGCCACCCGGAGACTGTGGCCCCGTGGGTCGCTTGTCGGTCCTTCCCTGCCAGGCGTCTTTTGTCTTCCCTCCCGCTTCGCGGTCGGGCCGGGCCGGGCCGGGCCGGGCCGGTGAGGACCGTCCTGAGCCTTGAGGGGAAGCCCGCGGAGGGCGCGATGGGCCCGGGCGGGGGCACGCGTGGTGCTCCCGGTCGTTGGACCCGATTTTCTCCCCAGATTTTCCGAGGCCCGCTGCGGAGTTGGGGACCGGGCCGCGAGGGGAAGCCCGTATAGGGCGCCAACGCCGGCGCGCCCGCGATCCCCGTTGAGGTCCTGTCGTCGGGGGCGCCTCCGCGCAATTCAGACCCCCCCCCAAAACAGTCCCAGCCGGGGGTCGGGGACTGGCATGGGGCCGGTCTTGCGAGGTCCGGGGAGGCTTCCGCAGGCGACAGCGCGGAGTGTTTTATTTTTCTAAGTCCCGACCCGGAGACGACCCGTGGACGGGCGAACGTGTAACGGGGCAGGGCCTACCCGGCCATCCTCCCCCCCCATCCCGCGATTCCCCGGTCGGTCGGTCGGTCGGTCGGTCGGTCCCGGGGTCGACCAGATGGCCCCCGGGGACTTCCGGGGGGGGTGGGGTTGCTTGGCGGTGATGGGAAGATGCTTGGGGCCCGTGGCCGGGCCAGGGTCCCAGAAGGTCCCAGTGACCTGTGGCTCGGCCCCGCCTGCCAACGCGGTTATTTTTGTCTCCTGAAAGAGGTACTTTTTGCTGCCAGGTAGGTGCTGACACGTTCTGATGTGGCGGTTGTCATCCTGTAAGAGAGACTTGGGCCTCGTCGCCGCTGGCTGGCGTGGCTCCGGGCTTGGCGGTGACGCCGAGCCGAGCCCGACTCCGCCCTTTGCCCGCCTGCTTGCTCGAGCCGTCTGCCTGGGCCTGCGCGCCGGCTCTCGTGCATCCAGGTGTGGTTCAGGCTGTGGCGCCACCTCCGGTCTCTGGCACCCGAGGGCGGCGTGGGGAGGCGGCGTGGGTCTTCTACCCCGTGCGCTCCCCGCTGCGGGCACCCGGCCGTGGCCGTGACAAACCCACCCTCGCAAGGCTCCGTGCCGCGTGTCAGGCGTTCCCTTTTCCCCTTGTGGGTTGTCCGGCTGCCTGTTCCCTGGGAGAGGTGGGGGAGGGGTGCTGGCGAGGCTGAAGCAGGTCCTCCTCTGGTCGCTGTCCTCGCCGGGCGTTTCCCCAGCCCCCTCCTCACCCCAGGACTGCCTCGTGTGGCGGTAACCGATCGATGTGGTGATGTCGCGCTCTCCCGGGCCGGGCCTAAGCCGTGTCAGACGAGGGACGGACACTCCTGGTGAGTGGGACCGCTCTTCTCGTTCTGCCTGCGGGCCCCATGCTCCTCCTTCCCGCCTGTGGGCGGCGCGGGGGGTTGCGGAGGGGTGCGGACTCCGGCCCGACCCCGGCCTCCCGTCGCTGCGGGACCGGGGTCGGCTGACGCAGCGGACACTCTCGCTGGCCTCTCTTGGCTGTGTTGTGGTGGGCGGCCTCCCTGTGGTGGGGGGGCTGCACCCGACGCCACGCTGCTCGCCGCCTGGGCGTGCTGAGCGCGTGGCGCCTGGCCCTCCGTGGTGCCCCTGGAGCGCTCCAGGTCGTCTCAGGTGCCTGAAGCCGAGTGGTGGCGCCGTTCCCTGTTCCCAGCGGACCCCCCTTTGGGTCGCCGCCGTTGGCGGAGTTGCCCGAGGTGGGCGGGTGGCAGAATCGGTGAAGGGAGGCACACCCGTTCCCCCCGCTGCGGGGAGCGGGCGCCTTGTCGTCCCCGCCCCGCCACGGGCCGCTGTTGCCCGGAGGGGTGCGGGGGGCTGACTTGGTGGGGCGAGTTGAGCGATCGTGGCGGGCCGAGCCGGCGCCGTGGCGCTTGGCCGAAACTCCCTCTGAGCGAGGACTGTCGGTTTCTTGCCCAGCGCGTTGCTGCCGGTGTTTTGCCTCGGTTTTTCTCGGGCCTCACCCGGAGGCGCGGCGCTCCTTCCGGGCGGCGACACGAGCAACCGCGCGTGGGGAAGGCAGGTGGCCCTCGTTGTGGGCCCTGACCGCGAATGCTCAGGAATGCCCTGTGTCACTCCGTTGCCGTGGACCTTTCTCCCCCGCCCCGGGCCCTGGTGGCCCCGGGAAGAAACGCCTTTTATCTGGCGGGTCCCGATGGGGGGGACGAATTGGGTGGGGGGCGGCGCGCCCTTGGTGAGAAAGCCTTCTCTAGCGATCCGAGAGGGTGCCTTGGGGTACCGGAACCCCCCAGTCGCTGCCCCTCCTGTGCGCGTAGTGGCCACCTGTGTCAGGGTGACTGCATGCCCTTGTGCGTGTTAGGCGGAGCCTTCTCTCCCGCGCGAGAGGAGGTCTGTCGGCCCCGCGGTGGGGCCGAGCGCCGCTCTTCGCCTACCGCGGCCTGCGCCTCCCCCCTCTGAGTCGGGGGAGGGTCCCGCCAGGCCTGGCCGGTGTCCGGTGCCGTGGCCCGTGTGCCTCGGGCGTGTGGTGTGCGAGCGCGCGCGCACGCGCGCGGCGTCCCCCCGCCTCTCCCGTGGCGGTGTGTGTCCCGAGGGGCTTGGGGCGCCCCTGCGCGCCCCGCCCCCCCTTGCGCCGCGCGAGCGGCGGCTGTCTCCCGCCCGCCTCCCGTTCCGGGCTTTGCCGCTGGCGGGTGGCGCGCGGGCGCGGGTCGGGGCCGCGCCTGGCTTTGGGAGGCGCTTCCCTGGGGCGTGGCTCCGGGATGGACCGAACGGATGGAGGTTGGAGACGGGCTCCCGCGGCGGGGGTCCCGTGGGTCCGGACCCCAGCGCCGTGCGTTGTGGGGGGGGGCCTGGCTCGTGGGGAGGCTCGCTAAGGGTGCTGAGGCCGGCTGGCGCCGCGGGCGTCGCGGGACCGCCCTCGTGCTGGTGGCGGTGGGATCCCGTGCATGTTTACCCGGTGGCCCGGCTCGCGTCTCCGTTGGCGCGCCCTTCCCCGAGCCCGTGCCCTCCTCCGCGCACGCGCTGTCTGGTCCTCGCTTCGTGCGTGCCCCCTCCCCGCAGCCTCCGGCCCACCTCCCGTTCTGTGCTGCTTTTGGTTCCCACCCTGCCTCGGCTTGGACGACCGAGCGCGCGTCCGCCTCTTCTCTCCCTCCCCCCGTCACCGTGTCGGGACCGAGACCAGGCCTCGCCGTTTGTCGGGTGCCCGCCCCCCCCTTGGGCCGCTGTGGCTCTTGGGGGGCCGGGTCCCGGGCGGAGTGCTGTCGGCCCCACTCGCGTGTGAGTGAAGGAAGGGGGGGAAGAAGAGAGAAAGGGGCGCCGGCTGCGCGCGTCGGGGGTCCGGCCGGGGTGGGTGGGGCGCGGTTGGTGGGTCGCCGCGCGTGCGGGAGAGCGTTCCAGGGGCCGGTCGCGCGGCTGCTGCGGGTGGCAGGGCCGGAGGGCCCTCTGCGAGGGTTTGCCCCCAGGGTTCGCTGAGGGGGGCGGGCCGCGTCGGCGTCCGGGGGTGCCACGGGACCGCCCTTGTGCTGGAGGCCTCGGGCGGTGGGACCCCGTGCGCGCCCCGGTGGCGACTTGGCTCTGCTCCCTCGAGGCGCCTGGTTGGAAACCCGTGTGGGGCTTCTTTGCCGTTGGGCCCGCGGCCCTGTTTCCCCGTCGCTCTTCGCCGGCGCCTCGCTGCCCTTGCCGCCAGGCGGTCCGTGTCGTGGCCTCCTCCGTTCGGTTACCAAACCCGGTGGCGCGCTCTGGTGTGTGGGCGCCTCCCAGGCCCGCTGCGGCCTCCTCTCCGTGTCCGCCGCCACCGTCCGGCCCGGCGGCGGTGTTGTGTGCAGACGGGGGGGATCGTCCGTCCCCTTCCTCCGCCGTGCCCCCCCCCACCCCCGCTC